>NC_047511.1:12848790-13151290 GCF_902827115.2 Pseudochaenichthys georgianus | reverse complement strand
CGTCTCCATGTTGTTCAGACAAGTGGAAAATGATTTTGTTTAATTTGTCTCCACACACTTGGGGTGGAGTTTGGCAGGGTTGACACCCCCACATGCCCTCATGTTTAAAATACACAGCAAAAGTACCCTCTTGCATGCCCCTATTGTAGATAAAACACGATCAAGTTCCCTACAATATGGCTTACGATAAAGCAAAAAAATATGCAGTGCCCTCTGAAGTGCCTTGGCAGTGTCTTTTAAGAGAAAATGCAATGCATTATTACTATTACTTACTAATGGGTGCCCTTTAAATAGATAGACCATTCTTTATGGTCTTCTTTTCCAGCACAAATGTGACTATTTGCTGCAGGTGCAGCACTACAGTAAATCACCCTCAACATAACCCTAACCCTAACGCAATCAAGCATTTCAACGAAAATGTCTCGACAGCCTTTAGTGTATTGTGTATCAACCAGACAGAAAAATCAGCATGCCGGATCTTTTTTCTATGTGCTACAAGTTGCTAACCCTCTTTAGCCTGTCCGCCTATCCCTCGAGCCTCCATGGGAAGCAGTGGGCTATGAGGTTTTTTTAAGCCAACCAGCAGCTTTTACTTGTAACAGAGTGCTAAACTGTGGTATTGCTACTTTTTACTTTATTAAAACATGTTAATACTTCTTCCACCTCTTTTGATAAACAATCCAAGAGCTAACTGCTTTTGGCTCATTTGGTTGTGAATTGAGGATTTATTATGAAAGAGTTTTCACTACTCCAGATACCACAGACATACCACAATTACACAGTATCACCAACACACAGAGAATAACATTTACCACCAACAGGAGTGAACATTGTAAGGAACCTAAAACCATAATTGAAAGGAAATGTTTACCATTTTGTTCAACATGAACATCTTGTCCTTACAATAAATAAAAAAGATTCACTACAGAACTTACTGGTGAATGTTAACTAATTGTGGGAGAATTTGGCTTGTAAGAAACATTGTTTGATGTTTGCGATCTTTAGCCATGCATGTTGCATGTCATTTTTAAGCATTAGGGCTGATTTATGATCAAACTGCAATATATTTCACCGCCACACAGAAAAACCTGGAATCACACAGCCTTTATAGTTGTTGTTTCCAGAAGCACTTGCTAAACGTCAAAATTGAGACAATCTGGCCTTTGTAAAGCCTTCCGTTGTTTCCTGAGGTATGAGAAGAATGATTTCTAATACCATGTGCTCTTGTTTGTGGCAGCCTCTAGCTCCACCCCACACTTCAGCACACAGTAGGGGAAAATAAAGACACTTTTGAAAAACAAACTGACATTTAGAGCACTAAAAAATGTCCGTGAGGGGCTCTAAGTAAACAACAAACCTTTTCCTCAGGTCCATAAAACAATTAGTCCTGAGGCAGAAGAAAGCACAGTTTATAAGACCTCTGAGTTCTGTCCTGAGCTTTGTTGCATTCAGTTAAGACTATTGTTACCAGGGAGTCCACCTTAATTTGCAAGTTGAAGTTGCTTGAAGGTGTGTCTCGTCTTCTCTGGAATCATTTTGAAACATTCCCGCAAGGATCAAGGAGAAAGGCAAATTCAGCCCCTTTAAATCCAGATGATAGCCACATTTGCAAGTTAATGCAAATCATTGTAAATATTTGAGCGACCAATGTTTTTGAAGGGTGAACCTTGAGATAAAAAGAAGACGGAAACACTACATTTGGCGTCCTTATGCACAAGCAGTTTGCCACATTTGACTACCCGTGTTGCTCATTGCTGCTTCTTCCAAGATGTTCTTCATTAACCCATTTTTGGTAAAGAAAAAATGTCTTTAGTTTGTGACTTATTCATGTTGGCATCTTCTCCACCTGCTGAGCTTCTGCAGGGAATTTGCTAGTCTAAAACACTCATGTAAATGCTATTGAAAAAGGCTTTGTGTTGCATTGTCACCCAAAGAAAACATCATGACCCTCTGCAGTGTACTGTCACACTCGGTCCGATCCCACTTATATTACAAATGTTATTTCTGTCAGGCTTGTTTTCTTTGCCGCCTTCTGCAGTAAAGTCTCTGGGTTTACTCACAGCACCATGTAGCTACAGTACGAGTGGAAAAAGAGATTAGTTGCGGCTGTTGCAGCACGAACACACGTAGAGGTCGGTGCAGGTGGTGCAGCTGTAATTCTACAGTGATAAATTACCACTGCACCTGGCTTACGCTAACTAGAGTAAACACTACGATTGGTAAGGTTAACACTTAAAAGCTCTGATTTGCATAGGCCTATGAGAGTGTATTCAAATGTACACTCCTTACAGTATACAGCCTTCTCCCAGGCAAACACAACGTCTATGTTTAGAATGAGGTTTCTAATTGTTGTGTTTTACGGCTGTTTAAAAAAAAGACCTGAGGACTCCATTACTGATATTATTTTTACTACATTTATCGGATGCAAAGATGTGAGAACTCTGTAGAAACATCACCACAGGACGTTTGATGTGTTTAGTATTTTAGTAGGCACTTGTTTAATTGTTGCCCTCAACTGTTCATTGTAAATGACTCAATCAATACACTGAGCAGATAATCCAATGCAAGTTCTTCATTCAGGTTTCATTCACTATTTCACTAACCTGTTTTTTAGTGTCAATAATATAGAATATGTGTATAAAGAAAGCAGACTATTTAAGTAAAGTAACATACTTTTCTAGCACAGCGTTTTTGCATTTTCCAAGATTCTGGGTTTTTTAATTTTGGGGAATTAGTTGGTCCAATATAGTAATTATTTTGTATACTTCCCTGCCTTTTCTTATTATAAGGCAAGTGTAAGTGTTATCAGAATCAGAATGAGTTTTATTACCAAGTAGGTTTACACATACAAGGAATTTGCTTTGGTACACAGTAAGTGGTGCATACAGAGACACAGAAAGAAGAATATGTAACCAAAAATGAAAATAAAGAAATAGTACAATTATAAAAGCTAAGACTATAGCAACAAATGAAAAGCAAATATAACATTTACACAAATTATAGTTATGTAGGAAACTGAGTGCAGTCAAATGTAATAAAATATGACAATACTACAGTATATACTATATTCAAAGTGGAGAGTTATTAATACTGTAAAAGTATGACAATGCTTAGAGAAATTCACACAGCCCAATTTATGGTTTTATTGGCACATGTTTTTTAATGTTTCTGTGAGTACAGTTTCTCCTATACAAACCACTAAAACACTTAGCTACATAACATGATTAGAGATGCTAGGTATCCACCACTTTTATTTGAAAGATGTCATTTAGATGGAGATTGAGCCCCTGTTTGAATTCCTGTGATATCTTTTTGCTTATATATTCATTGAATAAACACAATGTACACATGTACTGTATGTATTTTTGTCTACGGCGTATGGCTGTTGCAAAGTAAGTTTCCTCTGAAAGCACATGATTGGTTTTAATGTGTAATATAGCATATTAGGAAAAGGCAATCATCTGTGTCTTCATCATCACCAAGCTTTGATTACAGAGTCCACTTAGTCTATTTACATAATTCATGGCTGTTACAAACGGCACCTAGTCTCAGCAGGACAGTATGTGTTTCCACAGTGAAAGATGGATTCTATAATCTGTCCTCTAACCAGCAGTTGAACTCCAGACTGGAACTTCCTGTGTCTGCATGGGCAGAGTGGGACACTTTTACTGCTCCATCTGGAGGAGCTCTGGTGCTTCACATGTGTGAAAGAAAGGACGACACCAGTGCAGGATAAAGGCTGCCATTAACACTGTAGTTACTTCTTCTTCAGTGAGTAGATGGGACCTGTGAACCTGCTGCAGAACATGATATCATCCATTTGCGATGTTTAGAGTCAATGCAGGATTAAGTGTACTGTTGATGTTGTGTGGAACAAAATAAGGGTTTGGCTTTGACACCGAAGAACAAGGTCTCGACATATTACCTCTTTGATTAATTACATTTTTTTAAATCAACAACACAATATATGAGAAAGACAGCAACACAAACACAAGACCAAGTAAAAACATCACATACAAAAAAATAGCTTCATAGCTTCTTTTAGCTTGTTGTCCTGGTTTTCCGATTCAAAGCTTTTCGTTTGCTCTCCGCTCTCACAGCATAATCTTTGGGCTGTAGCAGGCAGATTTTCCTAGTTAATGCTATTAAATCCACTATAAGCTGCCTGCTCAGCAAATACTGTAACACACAGACAATCAAAAAGTGATTGCCTGTTTTGCCGCTTACATATGCATGTTACTTGCTCAACACAGAACATATATTTAACATTTTGTATCAGTATAAGTCAGTTAGAAACACAGAAATGTGGTAAAAGTGTGTAAGTATAATCAGGAAAATTATAGTTTAAGTTTAAGTTCTTCGTAATTTTTCTATATATTTTTCTATATACTGTATTAGATTTACTTCTGAAAATGCAGCGGAGTTGAGGTACAAAGCGGAATGAAAAGAAAGGATTTAAGCTAGCTAGCCAGCTACGTTATTGTTCGTAGCACCACATTATTACACTGCCCACATATTGGTAAAAATAACAACAGTACATCGGCACGTTAATTAAATAGTTAGAAAAGTTTTAGTCAATTTATTGAACATGTCATAAACAAAAACATACAACAATAATATATATATATATTTTCTTTCTTTTCCTTTTTTTCCCCACTCAAATTAATGATTATAACAAAGTACAAAAAAAATTAATAAAAAAAACCCAAAAACAACAATAATTCTCAAATAGTCTCTGTTGCTTTTTGTTTTTTTACGAAACAATCAGAAAGAAATTACTTTTACAATTACAAGAAATATAGTGCTGTGTTCACCGAAACTCTGTGACGTAGCCAAGATGGCGATCATTGAGGGTGAAAAAAGTGTCCACAATCTGTGCATTTTGTACAGTAATATAATATTCTGACCTACACTGGAAACACTGAAACATTGACTTTAATTAAGTGTATTATGTCAACAGATTTCACATAACTAGGCTAGTTGAAAGCAATCATATTAAGTTTAAATATAAAATAATATGTTCTACTTATAGTATTGCTTTCAACTAACCATATACAGTTGTGTGACATTTGTTGACATAATACATTTAATTAAAGTCAACGGTTCAGTTTTTTCAGTGTAGTTCTCATTGTCAATGCTCTTATGCTCTCAAAATAGCATAGGAACAGAAGTACTCAAATGTAGACACACCCTTAAACTTCAGCACTTAGTAAAGGAACCACTCTCTTATAGCCCGCTCACACAGGTGTTTTTGCTTATTTAGCTATATTAGAATAAGTATATACAATCTTTGCTCGACTTTCATGTCCTTGACCCCTGTGTGCACCTGTTGAAGCATGAAGGCTTGCACTTTTTATTGCTCCTATTGTTGCATTGAGTTTGGTGATCTGACCCTTCAGGTTCCAACACAGCTCGCCCCAATTTTAACCTGAGATATAGTTCTGCTCAGTCACAATAACTCAAAACACCTGTGTGCAAGTCCTTTCTCCACTGTTGCCAGACGTTGCCCTGTTAGGACCAAACAAATAAAATAACATGTGGAATTTATCTCAAAGGTTTCCAAAAGTGATTTATCCCAACTTCTATACTTAATAACAATTGTTCACCCAGTTAACAGTTCCATCCGATTTTCCCAGTGAATGTCATCTGAATAACATTAGCCGTCAGTGCAAAGCTGCTGACCCCTAAAGGTTTTAGGGCGAGGCTCTAACCTTGGAGTTTGTCTGACAAAAGCTGTTGCCACTGTGACACTTTGGCCCTGTTTAGTCAACACGGCCTGTGCTATTCTTTCTGTTTTCACATCAACATATTTAATCTGCTCTACAATACAGTGTGAAGAAACTGGTTTCCATTTCTTATCTCTCTCCGGTGGTTGAAGAGGCTGTTTATACTGTCGCTGAATGCATTATTATGTGGGATTGAGACACAGGAAAGCTCATATCTGAAAAATCTACGAGTCATGTTGCTGTTGTGTTGCTGATCCGACACCTGAATATCACACAATCTGCTTGCTCTAAATCTTTGTGTGAAGACAGAAAGAGTTGCGAACAATGATCTGACATGATTTTGATAGGAATGCATTTATTGCAGGATTAGGGTTGCCAAAATGTTGATAATTTGCAAAGAACATGGATTTGCATTCTTAAGACTTTTTAACAAATGGTGAACTAAAATGTATACTTTGTATTTAGACTCATTAGCATTAGTGCTACATGCCACATAACTGCTGGTTCAATTAAAACATAGGTGTTACATATCCCCTTTAGTCTCCCCCATTTCCTGTTGGCTTCTTGTCAACTGTCCAAAAGATTCAAAAATGGAGCCAGCATCAAATGGCCATTCGATGACCTGCAGTTTTTTGGTAATTCCCCAATAGCTTCCTTTTTTTTAGAACCGGAGCTTGGTGCTAGTTCCTTACCCTAATTTGGCGACTCCGGTTTAGGCCTCCACCAATGCTATATACTGTATAGCCTTTTCATCATAGTAATGTAGGTTTTCTTTTAATAAAATAGTCCACTTTATTAGTACTTTAACTTGTCAGTTCTTGGACCTGTTAATGTGTTTTTGTACATGCAATGTAAATTCAATGTAATGTACAACAATTAGCTAAAAGAGACTCAAATGCAACGTAGAATTCTGTGTCTTTGACACCACCCTTTCACATGTAGTCAGAATAATTGTACAAATAGAAAAGTGTGCGATAAGTGAACCTATGACTTGGCACTGGTCCAGGAATTGAATTATTACATTTACTTTAAGGAAATTGTTGTCAGCAATACCTGTCTGCAAGTTTGTCCCAGCAGGAGAAACTGAGCAGATCGTACTCAGGGTCAGAAATGAAATCCAAAGCCTGTGGATGAAAAATAACACCCCCGTATATTTGACTCCACCTTTACATTTTTACAAGACTTTTTCTTTTTAATGGTGCTACATGAAAGTGTTTTATGGAGAACCTGCGTGACACGAGGGGGATACCACCTCTGAAGTAGTGTTGGGACACTTGACTCATCCAATACATCACCTGTAAGTCTATCTTTGGGAAAGACAGCCAACCTGCCTTTGATCAGGGCGAAGGCAGAGTCAGTGCCTTCAGTTTCAGGGGGATGGGGTTATTCCACACAGAACTGCATAATACAAATCATATGTGTCACATGTTAGCCAGAGAATGGCTTTAGCGTACACACAGAAAACAGGTGGTTACAAACATTCCTAAAAGGGGTAAACCTTTATAATCACATTTAAAGGGTGCTTAATCTATAAGGATGTCAACTTGTGGCATCTATAACATTCTGGGATGGGAAATGAAATGAAAACGTTAACCCTTGTATGGTGTTAGGCTCAAATTTACCCATTTTGAATATTCACTGAAAAATAGTATATATTTTAAACTTGAAACTCAATGGCCTTTGATTAATTTCTGTAAAGAACATGTAGAATACAACATTTTTTTTAGACTTTTGCTAAAATGCCCGCACACATTTACGTCCTTCATAAGATGCTCCGGTCCATCCGGACACAATCCTACACACAGACATATAGAAACACACACAGAAACACACACAAACTCACACAGACAGTCCGTAACAATATGCACTGACAAACGGCTCCTGCTTTCCCACATGTGGATTTTTACATAAAATATACCTTTATCAACAAAAAAACGAATGACACTTGGTTATGTATATTGTTGGGAATTGAGATAATAGAAATGGATAAGTCTAAATATGTTATAGTTAAGTATTTAGAAGTCAAACACTGTCATACTAATGGTTGACATTAAGAGTTAAGTTTTTTCTGCTTTTGTGTTTAAAGCATATGCTTTTTATGGAAAAGACTCAAGCACAAGAATAGACAAGAATAGGAAAAACCTCCACTGTGTTTTTTTTTTACTCAACTTCACACATACCACTTCACCACTGCATTAAACAGTCACCATAGTGCAGAATATTAACACTGAAACCGGGGCTTCCATTTCCTGTCCAGTATGCCGTTAAACAGGTGGTTTGATGCAGCCTCCAATAGGATTTACACTGTAGAACTCATTATTAAGAACCAATAAGGCCTAAAATATTCTCACCTGTTGGAAGAAAAAGGTCCCGAGTTCTTTCTGACAACTTTGACTCCTGTGAGAATGAACAGCGGATGTTCAGATACGAAAGAAACAAGCTAACAATACGAAACGAGCAGAAGTCAGATTCAAAATCAAGTGTGTGTTGTTTCTTTAAAATGCCATATAATGTTCGAGTGCAAGGTAAACTGCTCCACCTGTACTACATTTATCAAGAGTTTCTGTGGAGGACGGCAGGAGGTCTTTCAACATGTGTTACTCAGCTGCTCGCCTTATAGAGGAAAACATGCACATGGTAATGGAAGGCAAGATTTACGTTCCAGCTCTGACAAAAAAAAAGAGAAAACCCCTCCAAGCCACATTTCCTACGGGGTGATTATTGCTCCGATTGAAAGGATGATGTAACAGAATATATCTGTGACACTAATGACTCTTGTGGTTTGCATGTGGAACAACTTCCCAAAGTCCTAAACTTCTCAGGTAGCAGAAACCTGCCGCTGAGTGGAACATATCGTTGCTTTGCTTGTCCTCCATCATAAGTAATGTGTGTAAAGAAAAAAAACCCTAAAAGGCAGGAAAAATATCCACTTCCTCTGGGCCTGAGAGGGAAGTGTCGACAGCTGAAGTCCTCATGTGAACAGGCCAAGCGGTTTCAGTGCTTTACTTCTTGAGTAAAAGACGTAAAAAGCCCCCGCAGGCCCCTTCAAGGTAAAATATGTGTGCCTAAAAAATGCTATTAGGTGACTGAGTGTTGATAGGCTTAATAACTCATCGTCTTTTCGATTGGTTTGGACAGGGTCGGAATAAAAATGAAGCCTCTGTTAAACAGCTAAAGTTAGAATGATGTACAAAATACCAAGTACCAATCTTGATGCAAGTGTTGATAGTTTTTAATCAAATATTGAAGTCGTTTTTCAGATGATTTCCTCCAGTTATCAGATAACGGTTTCAACAAAAGTTAAAGTGTAATCAGTTAATGAGGACATAGCTGAATGTGCTAATCTGGGAATTGTATTAAATACACTGAACAAAAATATAAACGCAACACTTTTGTTTTTGCTCCCATTTTTCATGAGATGAACTCAAAGATCTAAAACATTTTCTATATACACAAAATAACCATTTCTCTCAAATATTGTTCACAAATCTGAAAAAATCTGTGAAAGTGAGCACTTCTCCTTTGCCGAGATAATCCATCCCACCTCACAGGTGTGGCATATCAAGATGCTGATTAGACAGCATGATTATTGCACAGGTGTGCCTTAGGCTGGCCACAATAAAAGGCCACTCTAAAACGTGCAGTTTTGCTTTATTGGGGGGGTCTGGGGGGGGGTCCGAAAACCAGGCAGTATCTGGTGTGAGGGGTAGGGGTAGGGGTAGGGTTAGGGGTAGGGTTAGGGGTAGGGTTAGGGTTAGGGTAATGTTGTGAATCGAGTGGCCCATGGTGGTGGTGGGGTTATGGTATGGGCAGGCGTATGTCATGGACGATGAACACAGGCCACTCGATTCACAACATTACCCTAACCCTAACCCTAACCCTACCCCTAACCCTCACACCAGATACTGCCTGGTTTTTGGACCCCCCCAGACCCCCCCAATAAAGCAAAACTGCACGTTTCAGAGTGGCCTTTTATTGTGGCCAGCCTAAGGCACACCTGTACAATAATTATGCTGTCTAATCAGCATCTTGATATGCCACACCTGTGAGGTGAGATGGATTATCTCGGCAAAGGAAAAGTGCTCACTATCACAGATTTTTTCAGATTTTTGAACAATATTTGAGAGAAATGGTTATTTTGTGTATATAGAAAATGTTTTAGATCTTTGAGTTCATCTCATGAAAAATGGGAGCAAAATCAAAAGTGTTGCGTTTATATTTTTGTTCAGTGTAGGACATATTATGCTTCAGGTTCATATTTGCATTTAGTGTCTCTACTGTGACATGTTTACAAGCTTTAATGTTCAAAAAGCTCTTTATATTTCTCATACTGCCTGTGCTGCAGCACCTCTTTTCACCCTCTGTCTGAAACCAGAGCCTAGTCTGCTCTGATTGGTTAGCTGGCCGGCTCTGTTGTGATTGGCGAACACAGGGATTTGAACCTTTGTAGACCATTTACATGCACAAAAAACAATATAACGCACTGCAGGAAAGGGAAAACCCCAAAAGCAATATTGTGCCTCTTTAATGCATCCATGACAGGGTCAACTGCAACAGCAATTGTTGTGTGTTGCACGAATAATGCAGAGAATCAAAAAGATTTGTACAGCTCTAATTACTCGAGTGCTACTCTGGATGGATTTCTTATCTTTGTCCACTTGCACCTGTTACATTTATTAAAGGCTTTCCATGTGTCCATGCTACATGACACTGGAAATGTTTAATATAATGAAGCAACATGGCTCCATTGAATCAGATTGAGAAGCTGAGGAGCTCTGATTTCCACTCCACTGTAATCATGTTCTTATTGCCTACTTTCCCCTGCTCCACCAGAGGTGAGCTGAGCTCGGCTCTACAGCCATGACCTGCTTCTGCTGCACACTCACAACAGCTGCAGCTTTCATATACGAACATTTGATATGAAAAAGGAAAAACATCTGATCTTGAATGGCATCAGCAATATTCCCATCAGTGCAGACTCACAATGTGGATCCACAAAGATTAGAAATGAGCTGTAATTGTAATAATATTAGAGGCTACAGTAGCACATGCTATGTCGTGTCAGCCATGTGTTTTCATATGTGAGCCTCCTTTACCGGCTGTAACATTAATAGTCCGGGAGCCAAAGCCTGATTTTTGGATTAACCTTGTTTCGTCTGCTGTTTCTTGTAGCTTGGAGGTACCTCTTCAAAATACAGGAGGGTGCCCGGTGATATCCCTTGAGCATTTTGGGATATTAACCACCAAAATGCCAAAATCCCAGATAAATAAGGATTTATCAGATTTCATGCAAAATACTCAAATCAAATGCACCCAATTTACTCTCTCCAACGTCTATTCAATAGGAGTACAGAGGGTGCCCACTGATAACCTTTTAGCATTTTCAGATATTGACCCCTTCATGCCCAAAACGCCTAAATACCAGAAAGATAAGGATTTATCAGATTTCATGCAATAATATTGAAATATATTCAAATCAAATGCATCACATTTGCCCTCCCCAATGTTTATATTCATACAGTGCATTGTATTCTAAATTAATTAAACCCTTTCAAGCTGACCCAGCAAAACATACTTTTGAAGTGCAGTGAATTCTGCAAAGACAATGCAAGCAACTGCGTGGCGTTTATTGCCAACAACAAAAAGGAAAGGCAAGCAGATAATTGCTCATTATCATATAGAAATGACACATTACAAATATTGCTGATGATCATCTAGTGTTAGGATCTTGAGCAACCCACCCTGAAGCATGCACAGAACATTGTGCATGGCAAACCATGCACTTTACAACTGCACTTCTTGGAGTTGCAAGGGGTCTCACTCTTGCAGCCACATGCACCTGATCATCTCCAAAATGTAATCTGGGACAAGTTTGGCATCTTCTGGTAGATGGGTTGGGATCAGTGACCTGTTACACATACATTTTTTCCATCCTAATTCCTCTGGGTTCAGTGCTGGCAGCAGGTTTACATTGAGATTTCGGCACAACATTGCCTGAAAGTGGGCCCTCTTAACATTCTCAATGAAGGCTTCATTTGTTGGTAGTAGAGCAGCAAGGTTTGGAGCAGACATATGTCCTTTTCCATTATTTACCCCCCAGACAAGTAGCCTTGTGTGGGACATGTCTGTGTTCTCCTTTATGTCATAACAGGCTGAGATGAAGGCAGTGGCTTGGTAGAGGACTTGCTGGAATGGTGCATCCATGTTGCCAATGGCTGATAGTTCGTACCCAGCTTTCGGGACTTTGATGACGGAGCCTTTTCCCAACCCATAGTAAGACGCTACAGTGTCACATCCCGATATGGCATGGGCTGGTAAAAGGTTCTCCACCATTTCTGAATGCTTGGACAGTGTCAGTTCCTTAAATAGTAATAGGTTGAGCTGTTTCTTGTTTTCAATGGATGACAAGACAACCTTCTGGGCTGGTAGTTTTGTTGATAGGAGGAGATTATGTTTCCTGTTGACCACTGTCTCCCTGATATCTCTGGTGACAGATTTGATACTGTAATCATAGTATCTGTCAAAGATGAGGTACAGTAGACGTCACTCTCTGACAGGTATGAAATCAGCCGTGTTTTAACATTATCAATAAAATCAGTGACAGAACCATCAGCTGGCCAGTGTATGGTCCAAAGAAGTGCTGATCCATCAATGACAGTGACATCTGCATCACCGGCATTCCTGCTGGAGACTTCAACCTGTAGTGACTTCTTCAGTGTGGACTTGGCTTTACAAATTCGCATTCCGTCCTCTGTGAACATGGCAGTTGGGACTGGTGCCAGCTCACACGTCAACATCGCGGTCACTAGAGACAAGTGCAATGGTCCTCAAATAGATCACATTTAGGTCATACATTTTGGAGTCGCCAATTTTGATGGATTTGGTTGTTGTTGCCATGTTCTTCACTTTGCTTGAGATGGTGTTGTAAAATCCCTCTAGCTAGGGCTTTTCAAATTGTTCTAACATTGCCTCTCCGATCTTTACAGCACTGTCTACACTGGCAGTTGGAGGGGCTATCTTGCCACATACAGTACAACTTGCCAAATACAATCTGGAGGCAGAATACGTATGACAACAAAATCTTGCAATTATGGTTTGATTACATAATTACAGGGTATATTACACTTTAGATTAAATGGTTACAACATGTGTTAGACGTGACATGAAAAGCATATAAAAAAACTATACAAGAATCCATTGTTCTGGATCTCAAAAGCTCAATGGGTTCATCCAGCGACCTGTTTTGCTGGATTTGCATAAAAGAGTTAATATTCATTAATTTGGAACAGTTGACCTCCTTTATGAATAATCATTGGAGAAAGCAACATTTGGTGCATTTCGTTTGAGAATTTTGCATGAAATCTCATAAATCCTTATTTTTCAGGAATTTGGGAATTTTGGGGTTAATATCCGAAAATGCTCACGGGATATCACCGGGCACCCTCTTGGATTTTGAAGAGGTACCCCCAAGCTACAAGAAACCGCAGAGAAAAAAACTTTATCAGATGAAACAAGGTTCAACCCCACGGCTCCCGGACTATAAGGTGATGTTCACATTATTACAAGAATAATTAACAGAACCCCAAATAGGGTTAGGGTTCAAATGTTACTCTGAAATGGGCCACTCAATCAAGATAACCTTTTGGTACTTTAATTACATGTTGGTGCTAATATGTGGTTTCTTTGGTAAATAATTGGATGCAAGATTATTGGTATTTCTACACTGGCATTGCTTTTTATTTACTTCCTGCACCTTTGTCTTAAAGGGGCGGCAGTGATTCTGTGTTGAGCCACCTGAGCCGTGTGTCTTATCTATCTTCGAAGATTGATGGGAAAGCCAGATAGCATGTGCAGTGCTTTACTGTGAGCTGCTATTCTGTTTTCCCGCTGGAAAAAAAACCTCACATCCATGAAACACACGTTTTTTAGCATCCCGGCTGAACAGGAAAGGGGGCTATATAGGCTATAGCATGACATGTGTAAGCAGATCTAGCTGCATTTGAAGTTTTAAAAGCTTCTGCCTGAAAGATTTAGTATTAAGAGGAGGGAACTGTATACGACACCCTTGCAGGACCCCTTATACATTGGAATCAATTTTTCAAAGGACATCATAAAAGCCCTTATTCCCTTTCCTCTCTTGCCGTGCCATGCTGATGACTCCATTTAAAGTAGGCCTATCCACATTTTTTCCCCATTACTGCTAAGTATGTGCCTCAAATTTTACCTTCACTGACACAGCTGAGGTTAGAGTCAGAGTTTAACAGCCCAATTTGAGCCATTTTTTAACATTACATCAGGATATGTTGTGGTATTGTTTGAGGAAAAAAAGAATAATACTGGGCTGTGGGGAATGACAAAGCCAGTCACTTCCTACAAATTGACTGATGATGAGAAAAGCAAAGTTGCGGCTCTTAAAAGCTCCCATATGTTTAAAGAGGATGGTTTCTAGTCCCGTCACGCTTCAGTTGGAGAGCTTATAACAAAAAAAGAGGTGGGGGGGGGGCAGGCTCCCGTTGGCTCTTCATCCCCGGTCATCACCGCTTTCATCAAGATCCACAAAGTTCGTCCAATAACGGCCTAATAAGGTTTATCGCTTCGGTTTATTGTTTCGGCGTTTCCTTGTTAAGAAAATGTCACAGGCATTGTAAAACTCTCACATGAAAGAGAGGTTCTGGAGCACAGACAACCCCTTTAATGTGATTCAGTTTCAGTGGGCTCACTCGTTTCCCTTCCTCACCGTGTAAAACAATCATCCATGTACTACACGCTCTGGTTGGGACGTCCCAAAAGTCACAGGCGTCATCCCTTTCACTGTGTTATAAAATCATAGAATATTATTGTATCCTGTTTTTACCATTTTCAAATACATGAAAGAGCATTTGGATGCTAGAGTCGGAAAATGTACTGTAGATCCAATTTTAGATTCTTTGTATACTACCAGGTCATTTAGTAGTATCACTTGGACGCGGCCCACAGGTTGAAGAACATTTTCGTAGTGGCGAACAGTGGTACTACAACTCGTTGTCATTAAACCCAAACATATTTTGCCCATTTACTTACATTGGGAAGGAGACATCTGTAAATCAGCGGATCATTTTTACTACCAAGTACGACCACCGATATAGGCCTTACTTAAAAATCACTGGGGTGTTAAAGGTGTAAAATGTGCTACCACCGAATCCAGAGTTATTTATCCTCTCCTCATTTGACTGAGCGGTACAATGCTGATTGGAGGCGGGGCTTAACCAAAACGCAAGTGTGCATACTCAATGGGCCCAGATACAGGGTTTTCTATTGAGGGTCAGATCATTTTGGCCTCATTTCTATATAGCAACTTACATAGAAATCGATGGGGTTCTGCCACCAACGCTGTATCCAGTTATTTCTACACATCCATGATTTGGACCAGTCCTGATCAGATTTTATTGGTGACTTCTCAGACATGTTGGCATGTTGAATCTGGGTAGAAGCTAAATTGTCCGACTGGATTATCAGCCTACTAAATCAGTGATTTTACTTATTTCCTAAACTATTTTTCTCCTCTGCATTACAGGGCTGATGAAGCTGATTCAATTACAATACTTTCCAAACTTCTGAGCAAATGACAGTTTTACAGAGGCGAAAAATGGCAGGCTAGTTTTCTTTATTGGATTAGAAATATCTGGATATAGACTCAGCTGTATGTGGTTTTTGTGTTATCTTGAAACCTGACAGCTGACAGTGGTTATGATTAAGTCCTTGAGGAAAAAGCCTTATTGCAGGGTGCATCTTCTGTTGTAACGAAAGTCTTCACCTTGCTGCTCCTCGTTTACCTCTTTCGCTCGTTCCCACAGTTAAATGATGTAACAGTTAAATGAGGCAGACGATGAGCTTCACCTCCCTGTAAAGTGTGTTAGTGAGATGACTCGAGGGTGGTCTCGGGAGGACCCGGGCCCTTGTAAAGGCGAGGACCTCCCCATCTGTACGCCGCCCTCTTCTGGGTCTGATGGGGCCCGGCTCTCTGTCAGCTTGATGATCCATCCAGCTGGAGCTCCCAAACATTGTGTTACCATTTACCTCCATGGAAAGTGTAGAAAGGAATGTATTCTCATTTAAATTGTTGTCTTTTCCCAAAATCACTCAGCACATGATTGGCGGTTTGGACAATTTCTGAAATAAAAATATTGCTAAAATTGAATGAGCCAATTCAGATTTACACCAGTTTATTTTCATCCTAAAGAGATTTTATGTAAAAGTACTTCTCATTTAAGGGATGGGAGTCTTGACAAAGCACCAAAAAGAAGGTGACAAACTATGCAAAAAACTTTCCAATGAGAATTATTATTAAATAATGTCCACACCTGGTAGAGTCTGAGTGCAACCAGGCCTCTGCTGTTGGACACCAAAGAACTTCACTGTAGCAGCAGATGTTAAATATTGCACCTAATTTCTGTACTTTGACATTGACCTTTCATTTATTTTTGTGTATCCACATGAATATGAAGCCACAGTTCACAGGTCATCGGTGTGATTTGAAAACAATCGAAATAATTCCAAACAAGACAAAAAACAGTTGTATATAAAAAATCATGATATTTCAATACTTTTTTATTATATTTCCACCTGATGAATGTAACATCGCTTAAATGCTGCACATTACATAAGCTTGCTTACGCAGGCTATTAATGATACAAATACAGATAGTATCAGTCATTGACTTTTAGTATACGGATCATCAAGCAACCATGTCAATTAATGGTATTGGTGTTCTCAACCTTCTCAAAGGCCCCTTCTAAACCATATCCATGAAACAGATAATCGCTGATTAGGGACGTTTAAGAACCTGATATAATTCAAAGGAGGTTCAAATAACTTGCTGTTCTGCTTAATACTTAACACATGCTTAATATTCCTGTTCAACAGCCAGTTGAGCAGGTACTGTCCAGTTTGGTTTCTCGGCTTTCTCAGCTTTTTGAAGTTCTGAACAATGAACTGTTAATAATATGTTAGTAATATCCCATTCAAAAGCAGAAATCTGTCTTGATATTTAAACAGATGAGGAGTTCTTGTTCCAAAGCAGTTGAAAATTATTTGTAAGCGGTGGTAAACATTTTTTTATCACATGTGAAGTCTTAAGAAACAGCTGATCTTTTACCTGTAAAAGATACCTGTTCTTCCGGGACATCTAAAATATACAACTGATTTAGGATTTCTCTGTGTGTGTACATTATAAAAGCACACAATGTGAACAATTGGATATAGTCAGACATGACAAGATATTACATCTTAAGTGTTATCCTGCAGCTGTGACATGAAAACCACAGCCCTCAGACACTCACTCTTCCCTCTTCTCTTCTTTCTCTCAGACTCACATATTTTCCAGTGTGACTCCCTGAAGTGCCCAGCATGGTTCCACAGATTTGACCATCATAGACTAATAGTAACCAGACCTCAGTCTCTCTCTCCTCCTCACTCTGTTTTCGCTCTCTCTGTATCACATGTGTCAGTATTACTCATCCTTCAGTCCTTTCTGTCTCAATTCAACCATCCATCTACATCATCTTTTTTTGCCATTCTTAAAAGAGGTAACATTCTTCCTCTTCTGTCTCTTTGATGCTCAGTCTCATCAATATGCGTTTTCTGTAGCTGACACTTCAGTCAACTTAAACAATGTTCTTTCTGCTTTGGATTTGTAATGGATTATTTATATCTGGACTGATAAATAAAAGGTAAGAGTCTGGTTTACAGTTTTTCTCGATTGCGAACACACATTTTTTTTTAAATTGCTCAGTTTCTCAGAACACTAAACACAATTCACAAAACCACACACCCAAAGTGCAAAACTCCTCATTCTCCTGCTAAATGAAGAACTGCCCTCAAAACTACATAAACACTTACCAAATGTAAACTTTAGCACCAAATATAACACACTTCATTCATAACACTAGATCGTTTGACCACCCAGCTACACACTGCTGAGCATCATCTAAAGCACTTCCATCTGTTATGGGCTATGCTCTGTACAGAGAGGTTTCTGCAGAGAAAGATTGCTTGAGTTTACAGAAATACAGTAAGTTAAGAAATACAAATGAGTTGTGCAACATGCATCTCAGCACATAGTTACTATGCTTCAGATCTCTCTAAGTGTGATGCATTGTTTGCCAAAACCCAGTTTGTAACGGCTGCTTCCTCATTGAACATCCTTAGCCTTCCACCTCTTTGTTTCTCAGTCCTTCAGATAAACGACAAAGACATAGTGGTTGGTCAGTGTCTGTGTTGCATCAAAGTAAGTTTACCACAGTACATTGTGCAGGATGTTTGTACAGTTATAGTATGCAACATGCCAACAATTCAATTACAGTAATGAAGTAAATACGTTTCACACAACAGACATAAGCACTGATATATCATGAATTATGCAGAGCTACAAACTGGTAACTAACCTGTTTTCAAGTCTAAGTGTCCGGATTACAGAGGCGACAGTAAATCGGCTTAGATTAGGCTGAACCCTCTGTCCAGCCTCTCTCATCGTCACACCATGGTTGTTAACATTTCATTTCATTAGAGAGTATTCTTCTTTGTCCACGTCCTCTCCCTCCAGCTCTACCTCTACCTCTCATTCTTCCTCCTCTCACTCTCACCCACCTCTTCCTCCTCCTCTCACTCTCAGCCCAGCTCTTGCTCTTGCTCTTGCTTCCATGTTGGCTTCCATTGTTGCTGTAAGAAAGTACTCACCTGTGGTCTTTTTATAGTGCTTACATCCTGATTGATGAGCCAATAATTATGCTCTCAGGTGTTTGGTCAGGTGGAACGTGTTTCTTGATCATTGGTCCATGTGTGAGGCTTTTTGAATATCAGTGTTTTAAACCTGCTAACACGTGACTTTATGTTGGATGCCTGTGTCTTACATGGAGAAACGTGTGCAGTGGTTTGCACAAAGTGCCATGTTGATTTGCAAATTGTGTGAAAAGCTGAAAACGTGTTTGGAGTTTTGGAGATTTGAGCCGATGTTTTGCTCTTTGAGTGTCAGTTAAAATAATTGTGCTTTATGTAGAATTTTAGTGTGTTAGCAATCGAGAAAAACTGTAAAGAGGACAAATGATGCAAGCATTTCACAAAGTTAGTGAAATGCTGTAGTGATTTTAAAAATGCTGTTGTATTTTCTGAAATGCTATAGTGTTTTGTGAAATGCTGTGATGTCTTGCACTTCAGGGCCACCATACTGAACAGACTGATGCCCCTGCAGCAGTTCCTCTCCAGTTTTAGGGACCTGCAGAGATGATTGTCCCACGGGATATAGTTCCACAATTGAAACCTGAGTTTGCCTGCTGTTACGCTGACGTCCTCAAACCTCCTCAAACATTTTACTTTAAGTCAGCATGGGCCAGTAATCCACCAGTAGACGACATGAGATAAAGTATATGAACTGGAGAGGACTCTCAAAATCTCATAGACACTTTCACAAGCAAAACGCAGCAAATACTTCTCTCAAATATTTTCGGAATATCAAACCTCTGTGCCATGCGTTACTCTATACTGTGGTATCAAATACACAGAGACCAGTGCTTGTAATGTGCAGTATGATGTTCAAGCTGTAACAGTTATTACATTTTATTGAATTGTTATTCCTTTCAGGTACCTCTGTTGAAGCCCAGAATTGATCCCAGAATGCAGTGGACTGAGAGCAGGAAAACCATCTTGAGCCATAGACTGAATATAAGAAGTGGGGGTGACTTTGAAGCCTCGTGTTTTGCAATTTAGCCATCGTCATCGTTGTACCTGGAGTGAATTTTGACAAACAGTAGCAATGTGCATTCACAATTCAAGTGTTGAATAGGAGGCTAATTTTGGCCTGCAAAAAAAACATGCTTCACACTAAGTGTACTTAACATACAATGATGTCACTCAAAATAATAATAACATTGCGTCTTTTCGTTGCAGGGAGAGTGTGTTCTTTCAAAACAATGGGCCTTCAGAACAATTGGCATTGGCTTTCAGGAAACATGTTTTCGGACAAATGAGTCTATTTGCTACAGTTGTTTTTTCTTACAGTTTCGCCTTTCTTACAGGGAAACTGTAAGATTGAAGTAACTCTCACCCAGTGTAACCTTTTTAGCCTGGCAGTTTTCTTTTACCCACCATCCTCTTCTTCAGTGGTGTTGCGTATCGCTCACCCTCTGAGTGTGTGTGTGTGTGTGTGTGTGTGTGTGTGTGTGTGTGTGTGTGTGTGTGTGTGTGTGTGTGTGTGTGTGTGTGTGTGTGTGTGTTGGTTCAGCCAGAGACCCTCCTGCTGATCTGTTACTCACTCTAAGCTGCGTTCACCAGCTGCTGTGTAAATACGGCTGACCAGACGCATGCAGTCAGTGAATCACTCCAGTTCTACAGCTCCAGCTTGGAAACTGACCAAACATTTCTGCAGGCGGCTGGTGCTTTGGTTCCCTCTATACAGGTTAAGAAGGTTAAGAAAAATAATGCATTTATAGAACCGGAAACATACCATATTTTACACCTGCAGCTGTGTACCTCAGCACACAAAAAACATTCAGATATGATACATATCGTTTTTTTAAACGATACAATTCAATTCAGGTTCTGCAATCAACCTATCATCCATCATTAAACCAGTTATTGATGCCCAAGAGGAATTCAGGTATTGCAGCAGCATAATAACCAAAAAATAATAACAGATAAATAAATAAAAGTCTTCTTAATTAAAATAATAGATTAGTACAAATGTTTAGCGGAATACTTTGCCATTTTCTGTGGGCTTGACTCAAAGGGACATGGGCACTGCATTTGCTCTGTTTCAAGACCAATACATATTTAAAAGAAAATTCGGCACTTGTATATAAATAAATAAATAATCTGTGTGTTGAAGCAAAAAAAAAGTAAAAACATTTGTGCGATTTCAGAATTCATTTATACACCACTGTCGATAATATGGACACAGCCAAACTTTAAGTCAGTGCAACAACGGCATAAAGCATAAGAAAGCCAGTTTATCATTTAAAAAAATTACAAAAATTTAAAATTACACCATTTAAGAAAACTATTATTTTGTTATAATTATTTGCCCTATAGCATTTTCACCATGGGTTTATTTTGGACTTGGTGGACCTACTGTATTTCTTCAGGACCACTATTTTTGTTTTAAGTGTGTTCACATGCTGAAATCCACTTAACTGTACCAGATCTCTGTTTTGCAGGATCCTAAAGCAAATGAAGTCACATCAAACATAACATTGGCTGTCGCTGACGAGTAAGTTAACTAGATTGTATCATGTGCATCATTCGAGAGCTGTGTGTGTCAACTCTCAAGATTTAAACGCTGTTTCCTTTCTGGGTATTCAGTACCACATCTGTATATTTCCAGCAGAGCAAGATATACTTTTCTCCCATGGAAAGCTGTCTGCAGGATTAAAGCAGTCATGAATTCCCTGACCACAGAACAAAAACTGCAAAACCATCTTTAGCATAATAAAACAAAAGAATACAGGGATTGTTAAAATACTCATAGTGAATCGTGCCAGGAGCCGAGCAGCAGGGAAAACAGGCCCCGGACGTGAACCAAACAAGATACATTTCCATCTGACACATGTGTCCCTTCAACCCTACATAAAAGAAAGGTGTAAGTCAATGTGCATGACCTTGCATAAACACTTGCCATAAAAGTTAACACAGAGGATTTGAGTTGCCTCAGCTCCTTGATGTGGGCTCGCTGATGACCTGCACAGATCTGGCCCGTTTGGCAGCTGCTCCTATAGGGCTACTTCAAATCATCAGCCTCGGCAAGAATGACGCAGCTATTTCCATGCAGGCAGGTTATAGGAAGAGGAATTCTCGCAAAGCCGTAAAAAGAGAAAACGGGATCTGGAAACTAGATTGGAACATATAAAGCAGTGCATTAATCTCTGCTGGAGGTTTTCCTTTTGTGCTCGCAGAGTGACGGTCGGCGATGACCTCTGCATATGTCTGACTGGAAGTTTAATGAGCTGCCTCGACCCCTCGCCTCCTCATTGCAGCTCTTTGGGTGAGTTTTGAGGAGTCGAGGCCAGTGGTGGAAGAAGTACTTAAGTTAAAGTACCAACACAACAATGGAAAAGTACTCTACTACAAGTAAAAGTATTCAAATGTAAACATAAGTATCATCAGCTTAATATACTTTAGAATTATTACATTACATTACATTGCATTTAGCTGACACTTTTATCCAAAGCGACTTACAATAAGTGCGTTCGACCAACAAAATACAAACTTGAAGAAAATAGAATCATATAAGTACATCAGGTTTCATAGAGCCAAAACATTTCAAGTGCTACTCAACTGGCTTTAGGTAAGCCAGCCCTTTATTAGTATATAAGTGCTTTGTTAATAGTTCTATCGCTCGAAGTGGAGTCGAACGAGATGAGTTTTCAGTCTGCGCCGGAAGGTGTGTAAGCTATCTGCTGTCCTGATGTCAATGGGGAGCTCATTCCACCATTTTGGAGCCAGGATAGCAAACCCACGTGTTTTTTCTGATGGTGCAGCGAGCCGTTTGGTTGATGTAAAGCGGAGTGCACGTGCTGGGGTGTACGGTTTAACCATGTCCTGGATGTAGGAAGGGCCAGATCCATTCGCAGCATGGTACGCAAGTACCATTGTCTTGAAGTGGATTCTAGCAGTTACTGGAAGCCAGTGGAGGGAGCGGAGGAGCGGCGTGGTGTGGGAGAATTTAGGAAGGTTGAAGACCAGGCGAGCCGCTGCATTCTGGATGAGCTGCAGAGGTCGGATGGCACATGCAGGTAGACCAGCCAGGAGGGAGTTGCAGTAGTATAGGCGTGAGATGAACCTGCGTGGCTTTCTGGCTCAGCTGGGGACGCATCCTCCTGATGTTGTAAAGCGTGTATCTGCAGCAGCGGGTTGTAGCAGCGATGTTTGCAGTGAAGGACAGGTTGTTATCTAGGGTCACACCCAGATTCCTTGCAGTCTGAGTCGGGGAAACAACAGAGGTGCCAATGTTGATTGTTAGGTCAAGAGTGGGACAATCTTTTCCCGGAAGGAAAAGTAGTTCAGTCTTGTCAAGGTTGAGCTTGAGGTGATGATCAGACATCCACTGAGAGATGTCAGCTAGACAAGCAGAGATGCATGCGACGACCTGGGTCTCTGAGCGGGGAAAGGACAGAATTAATTGGGTGTCATCAGCGTAGCAGTGGTATGAAAAACCATGCGGGCTAATGACTGATCCGAGCGAGTTTGTGTACAAGGAGAAGAGCAGGGGACCAAGAACAGAGCCCTGAGGGACCCCTGTAGTTAATTGACAATGGTCGGACTCGGACCCTCTCCAAGTAACCCTGTAGGTGCGGTCTTTGAGGTATGAGGTGAGGAGGGAAAGTGCAGAGCCTGAAACTCCAAGTTCTTGGAGAGTGCGAAGGAGGATCTGATGATTCACTGTGTCGAATGCAGCAGACCGGTCCAAAAGGATGATGACAGAGGAGAGGGAGGCTGCTTTAGCAGTGTGCAGTTCCTCAGTGACAGCAAGGAGGGCAGTTTCTGTGGAGTGACCTGCCTTGAAACCAGACTGGTGCGGATCCAGAAGGTGGTTCTGATGGAGATAACAGGAGAGTTGTTTCAAGACAGCGCGTTCAAGTGTTTTAGACAGGAACGGGAGGAGAGAGACAGGCCTGTAGTTTATAACTTCTGACGGGTTGAGAGTGGGTTTCTTTAGGAGAGGGTTTACTCTTGCCTCCTTGAGACTGTTTGGAAAGTGACCAGAAGTTAGAGAAGTGTTGATGAAATGGGTGAGAAACGGTAGAATATCAGGAGCGATAGTCTGAAGGAGGTTTGAAGGGATAGGGTCCAGAAGACAGGTGGTAGGGCGGGCAGAGGTAATGAGGGTAAGAACCTCACTTGGAGAGAGAGGGGAAAAGGAGGTCAGTGTGTGGGTGAAAGGAGGGTCTGGTGACCCAGCGATGAGTAAAGGTGAGTCAGAAAAAGAAGAGCGAATATCATCAACCTTTTTTTCAAAGTGGTTAACAAAGTCGCTTGACAGAAGGGAGGAGGGGGAAGGGGCTTTGGGGGGGTCCAGGAGGAAAATAGTTGTTTGGGATTGGAATAGGAAGATTGGATCTTATCTTGAAAGAAAGTGCTTTTTGCCTGAGAGATCGAAGCAGAGAAAGAGGAGAGCCTGATAGGTTAGGAGGTCGTCACGGTGTTTGGATTTCCACCATTTCCGCTCTGCTGCCCGAAGGACGGTTCTATTAGCACGCAGTGCATCATTTAGCCAGGGAGCAGGAGGGGACTGACGAGCCTGCCGAGATGTGAGAGGACAGAGAGAGTCCAGAGAGGATGAGAGAGTAGAGAGGAGAGTTTCTGCAGCAGAGTTTGGAGGCAGCAATTGGAACGAGTCAGAGGAAGGGAGGGCTGAGAGCACCGATGAGGCAAAGGTAGAGGGGGAGAGGGAACGAAGGTTACGGCGGACAGGTGCAGGATGAGAAGAGATTAGTTTGTTATGTTTGGAAAGGGGTAGAGAGAATGAAATGAAGAAGTGATCGGATGTGTGGAGCGGGTTTGCAGAGAGGTTAGAAGTAGCGCAGTTCCTTGAGAATATGAGATCAAGGACATTGCCAGCTTTATGAGTTGGTGGGGACGGAGACAGTGAGAAAGCAAAGGCGGTTAACAGAGATGTTAGTTCGTCTATCTTCCCTGTCTGGAGGTTGAAGTCTCCGAGAAGTACAGCGGGAGGGCCAGTTTCAGGGATGTGTGAGAGGAGATGATCTAATTCCTCCAAGAAGTCCCCCAAGGCGTCTGGTGGACGGTAGAGAACAACAATGGTTAATTGTATAGGATGGGTTACTGTGACGGCATGGAATTCAAAGGTGGAAGGAGTGAAGTTAGGTAGCTTGAAGAGGGAAACGCTCCATTTGGGAGAGAGCAGGAGACCAGTGCCACCTCCTCTGCCAGTGGGTCTGGGTGTATGGGAGAAGGAATATGCTGTGGAGAGAGCTGCTGGGGTGGATGTGATGGATGGAGTAATCCACGTCTCGGTGAGAGCAAGGAACTCCAGAGACTGCAGGGAAGCATAGCCAGAGATGAAGTCAGCCTTAGGAACAGCTGACTGGCAGTTCCACAGGCCGCCTGAAACTAGATGTTGGATCTCAGTGGAGCATGTGGGATAGACGAGAGCAGGCAGGTTATATCGATTACGAGATACACGGGGCCAGTGATAATTGCGAGAAGACACATAAACAGGAATGGAGAAAATACACATGATTATAGCATGAGGAGCTAAACAACCAAATAAAATAAAACACCAGCGATACTTAGCTCAATCAAAGTAGGATTTGCCTCCTCTTTGCCTCCCTCGTGACTCCCGCAGGACTCTAATGTCTTTGCCAGTCTTTGACTCCCGCAGGACTCTAATGTCTTTGCCAGTCTTTGACTCCCGCAGGACTCTAATGTCTTTGCCAGTCTTAGCCTGTCTGACGCTGAAGCTGACGCTCCGGGAAAGTGCTACCTAAAATGGACACCTGATTGCTGAGTTCTCACAGCTGTGGGGCCACGTCCCTTTAATTAGTTAACTCTCTGCAGCTGGTGGCCCTCAAAAGGAAATCGAGACTGGCTTCCTCCTGACTTGTTATTGTCTTTTAAGTCAATTACATTAAACCCTAAGTTATAAGGTTATGAGTTTAACCCTTAATACAGTTACACCTACTCAATAAAGCTCTTAGTATTCTACAAATGTTTAAATCAAAGTTAACCCTAGCATTCAGTTAGTTCAGTTTTAAGGTTTCAGTCAAATTACCTGTCCCAAGTTTCTGCCTGACAGATACTGTAGCGGTTTTGAGATTTAAAATCACAATTTCAGTCAGATCAACTACAGAGCATTAGGCGCATTCACACTGCGGTACTTTTCCCACAAAGGTTCATGCGAACTTAGTTCATGATCGCGTTCACACCAAAAAGAGCCGGTACTAAAATGAGTTCATGCAAACCTTTTTACCCCCTCGAAAGTCCCTGCTAGAGAGCAGGGACTTTCGAGCGGCTCTTTTGTGAGAAAAGAGCTATATTTCTGATTGGCTGGGCGGATTGCAAACCACGCCCCGTAAAACTCCCAAAAAGTTTTGTGAAGCCGCCATTTTATTATCCTCGCATTAGCATTATTAGCATTAGCCCAGCGCAGAAACGCAGAGAGACTAACGTATGGCAACACAAAATAAAACATTGGAGCGGTGGAGATAAGGAGGTGTCGGCGTTCTTGCGATTTACTCGGAAGGCTTCAGTAGAAGCTGCTGGGAGTCCCAGCAGCTTCTACTGAAGCCAGTCCCTAACTCCGGGGACTTCCGGCCGGGGACTTTGGGCGGCAGTATACGCCGTGAAGTGGTTTGCGGCCTGCCAGTAAACCCAAAGCAGAAGAAGAAGAAGTGACGTCAGCGGCTTCATTTGCCTAATCCAAATGAACTAAAGAGTTCGCATGAACTAAGTTCGCATGAACCTTTGTGGGAAAAGTACCGCAGTGTGAATGCGCCTATTGATACAGAGTACACACACTGAAACAGAGAAGTCTAAAAACAGAATGTTACTCACACAATTCTAGAAGTCTCCAGTTGCTTTCCTGTCAAAATCGAGTTGCACACATCATCATCATTGTGCATAATCATTGTGCATAAATAAATAGTGGACCTTGACTGGTATATAATTACATGTTATATTGTTAATACTGCAGATATAAACAACATTTGAGAGTCAAACATATGGTATATATTTATGGTATTTATTTATTTTTGTATTCAATTTTTTAGAAATATGGTCATTATTTGACCTAAATTCTAATAAAAACTGGCAACTATAAAAACCTATATCATGGCAACTATACACGTTTTTTTTTAATGATAATTGTAAAGAGTACCATTTTTTGGTCAGCATGGTTGAACCACGATTTTAAAATGTCATGTCTGAAATGGCGCATATTAAATCAGTCAATTATAGATTAAAAAAATAAAAAAATAAATACCCAACAATATTAATGTAACAACTGTTTAAAAACAAATGCAGCATGTCACACTCATTCTGTAAGGGGTCAATCTGAAATGTACGGTACAAATCACAATATTTCCCTCTGAATTGTATGAGAATAAAAGTATGAAATGGGGAAAATATGACGCACGAGTACCTCACAAATTATGCTTTGTTACTTTCCAACCTTGGTTGAGTCAGGCTGGTTGTGGCAAATCTATAAAGGATGTAGGGTGATGTGATCTACTGAACTAATCTTGTTCTCGGATACACAAGCCCTGAAGCTTTGAATAAATCAGAGGAGACTCCCCTCTGCCCTCCCCTTCTTTTCTTCTCTCAAGAATTTTTTGTTTCATCCTCTTTCTATTCTATGATCCCACATGTGCCCAATATATCACTTAGACTGTATCACCTTCTCCCTTTGTTTATCATCTCCTTGGATAACCATGTGGAATCCCCATCTCATCCCCTTTGCCTTGTCTCCAGGATTTCCAAACTTATTTTACAAGCCACCAGTTACTGAGCCTAACTGAGCCTAATGGTTTGCAGCAGCAGCAGAGCTGGTAGCGCACATGATATCTTGAATGTAACAATCAAAGAGGCATGCAAGATTTCGGTATTTCCGCTGGCTTACAGATGTGCTGCTGGTTTCCAGCTCCAGAAGCTGTAATCTAAGTTGAAGACATGGAGGGAGAAGGGGAGAACAAAAACTTCAAACAGGTGAAACATCTTATTGCCATGTGTTACGATCACAGATAAACACGATAAGAGAGAAAGTTTACAGTGTATCTGTAACCTCAGTACTGCCTGTAGTTGGATGTTAAATGAGGAAAACAATCAAATCAAAGACACCTGTTAGGCTTCCTCACAACACCACTGATATATGATTATCAATATGTCACTAAGAAAATAAGTAATGTGCAACACAATGCTTTTGTGCCAAGCAGCGGCAATAACTCTTCACAGCAAATGAAGTACCTAGAAATGTAAAGAAGCTACAATCAATATTTATCGCCTGCAACATCTACAATGGTTTTCACTTTAAGAGTCTGAGTGTGTTCGTTGACAGATTTGCTAACTACGTTAGTATTACAACCTATAAGATGCAGTCACCAAACATACAGGTGACTACAAAATTAGGGCTGGGTTTCCAGATGGGTGTGGTCGAGCAAGGTCTGCAGAATTAGGAGGCGGAAAAGGGTTCTATGGCCTGATGGCTAAAGTGAAAAATGTGTCAGATAAAAAAGTGAAAGTGTTTTTCTTCTAAATCTGCAGCCCCTCTTGTTTATAATAAGCTTCAGCTCACTGTTAAACTGTCCAAACCAGAACATTAGCTGGATGTCTAAATAAACAATGGTTAGCTAACATTTCTTTCTTTTTATTGACCAAAATACATTTTTCAGACGTGCAACGACTTCTGAAGCCCCCTAGTGGTTGGGAGGTTCTCAGTTTTCCACTCTTGTTAAACATGTGTTTTTAATATTAACCATACGGTATCCTCACACTGTGTTGATTTCTTTCATATGGATCTGCAGTATCTGAAAGTTACAAGACAGAAGTGGCATAGGGTTTTTATTATTTCATTTGAGTCACAATGAAGTAAAAAATAAATCTGGAGTTAAATCTAACAACGGCACTATACATTTTTGAAATTATGCCAAAATGTAGACTAAATCGAAATTCTTGGCCTTTTGGACTTTTAAAATATATATAAAATATTTGGTGGTGATTTCACAGTTGTGGCCCTTCCTTCCACATAAACAGACATCTCATTGGTTTACCATTGGGAAAGATCTTTTTTTTTACGTTAAACCCAACACATCCTATTTCAACCGGAAATACACCAAATTATGAGAACCACAGGTTCTCAAAAAAAGATTGTCTATTCTTGATTCCAGTTAAAATGTATGACTATGGCAAATACAGAAGGTCAAAATAGGGTCAAGGAGTCTCGTTTTAAACAGACCTATTTTAGCCATTACAACTGATAAGCGAAAAGTACGCAAAACAAGATGTAAAGAAAACAAATAAAAACAGCATGGTGCATCATTTTTCAAGTAAAAGATGGAAGAGGAAGTCATCGCACCTTTTTCCACAGAGGCTTGACAATCATCCAAGTGAAGAAATCGGTGTAGTAAAGATTAATCATTTCTGTCAGTAAATCATGGAGCTCAAAGGGATCTGGATGCGAGTTTGGCCTGATCTCAAATGCTCAGTGGAAACCTGAGGGGTCAGTTTGACTGTCTGCCAGCCCTGACAGATAAAAATGCTTTGTGCTTCCAACATCTCGTCTACATAAAGAGATCTTTCACTGCTCTATGAATCTTGAATCCTCTTCTCAAGAACCTTAAGTAAGTTACATTCTGTAGAGTAGAAAACAGTTTCCCAAAAACCTGAGCTAAAATGTTCTACTTTATATCAAAGGAAAACTAAAACAGCTTAAAGAATGAAATGGGACCATACAATAACCTTCCGGGTTTAAAAAAAATAACAAACAAGACCTAAAGGCCTATGGATCCTTTAAACAATTTATAATACACGTTGGTACAAGATAACGGACAAGCTGATTATACGATTGAAAATGCATCATGGTCTAAAAGTCCATGATATATTTGTGGAATCACTGTCTTTTGAGATATGTTTTGTAAGTGCTTGTTTACATGTGTAATGCATGCTTGGTGTAATCTGTTCGACAGATTAGTCAGAATAAGAAGATAACAGCACCACAGGAGGTGAAGAAGGAGTCAAGGGAGAAAGAAAGGAAATCACACACCATTCTCTAAATAAATATGGAGTGCTAATGGAAGCAGGAAACGCTTATTAATTTTAATACTTCACACGCAAATACTTCTGTACTCTCCCACCGGCTTGTGTTACTCTACACTCAGAAGACAAAAGCCAAGCGCTTCTCATGTTTCTGACCCCAGCAGACCTCTTTCTCTCTTCTGGTTGACTTTGCAGGGAGAGAAGTTTGGCTGTGATTGGGTAAAACTGCTCCCAGGGGAAGACTTCAGACATGACACTGGTACGATGAAGTGATGTGGATTCTTCTCGCGAGAATGAAGCCTCTCACCTTTGTGCACTTTTTTATTTTGCAGCTGACATCCTTCTTGTTTTTGGGAAAACACAGAGTGGTGTTGTGTGCAGAATGATGAGCGGGACCCGTGTGGGGATTTTCCATGAATTTGGCTACTTTCTGACCTGTTTCCATGAAACAAGCATTTTTTGTTATGGTGGAAAAATTGATAAGCTTTGTGTTGGTATTTCAAACAGCAAGTGTCACATTAGATGGTGAGTGTGGCGCTGGTGCCACTAGAGCAGGTTGCTTGAATTTTTCATTTCCACCTTTAGCAACTGAAGAGTTAGGACTTATCTGTCCTTCCCAATCTGCCTCCCTTTGGTGAGTGGGTATGATCTCACGGGAGAAGTGTGTGGCTTATTGCAAATAGGTTGATTTTGGTGAAAATGTATAATATTTTATCGAAAAATAGTTTCCTGGTGTCCTTCAGCCGCTCCGCCTCGACTCAGTAAATGTAACGCTAACTGCTGCTAACAATGCTGCTACCTGCTGCTGACAGCCAGTTAGGAGTTAGCTCAGTTAGCCATGCTGCCAACTAGCTAGCTTATCTAGCTTGTTTTGTCTTGTATTGTTGCTCTATGTTTTGCTGCATGAGCAAAGACTCTCTAGTTTTTAATCATTCTTAATATAGTCATTACAAATGCTTGTGTAACGTTGCTGTCTATTTTTAGGCCAGAGTTGGTTTACCACTGGAAACTTTAGCGTAGCCAAAACACTAATGATGCTCTCCATGGTCTTCTGGGCAGTCAGACTTCTTATTGGACAGTGAAATGTCTGCTTTGTACAGAAAACCACTTGAATTGTATTGGGATAGTGTATTGTTTGACAAGGAAGCAGAAACGTAATGCACTGTGTAGTTCGTATTTCCCTTCCCTTTGAGGAGGTTGTTGTGAATGGATGGGACCGTTTATTTGTCATGTAACTTTGGCACTTACGTAGTAGCCTAAATGGAACAGATACCACAATCTTTGCACAAACCTAACCAACTAGTTTTGTTGCCTAAAGTTGTATCCTGTAAGGACATAAGTTTATTTTGAATTAACTATGCATATAACAAGTGTAAATTGACACCTGTTACTGGATGATCGTCGGAGTGCAATTACAATTAATAAATTAGTCGATCATTTTTTATTTTCAAATGTTTTCCTCCTTGTGTCTTGTCTGGTCCTACTTCCTGTGTTTGCCTCCCTGTCTTTAGTTTCTCTGGTGTGTCTGATTGTCTGATTGTGTTCACCTGTTGCCCTTGTGTTTCTGCCTCCCCTGCCCAGCAGTGTCTTGTCCTGTGATTACCCTTCTGTGTATTTAGTCTTGTCTTCCCCTGTGCTCCATGTCTGTTCGTCGTCTTTCCATGTCCTTGCTACCTTGTCTCTTCATGTCCTTGTTCCCTGCCTCACCTATGCTCGTCTTTGCGAGTCCATGGGGTCGCGTACTTCCAAGTCACTTCCTTCAGAAACGAAGCAAGTATGCTTCCAAGCCACGGCTTCGGAAAACGAAGAAGAATGGAACAGGCTAACAAGTGTGCCACTCTCTCTAACGGTTTCAACATAAACTGTACCGAAAATAAATACCTCACGATGTCTATCCAATTATGAACTTGCTTTACTTGCAGGGAACACATTTTTGGTGATAACAAATGTAACAAAGTAACATATTTACCAACACATGTTCTACGCCACTACATACTTACATTTAAATGTGTGCTGCGTCGGTTCAGCAATTCTCCGCAAGGTTTTTTGAAATTGGTCCGTGCGCAAAGCATTGTGGGGATTTTAAGGACGCAAAGTCTACCCATGTGCATCCTCGAAATTTCCCCCAAACCAAGGACGCGGCCTCTGTGGAATTTCAAGTATGCTGGAGATTGGAACAGTCCTTCGGCGGCACTCGATGACGTAGCATCCTTGAAATATTGGCTTGGAAGCCAGAATCCTCGAGATTGAGAAACGGCCCATGTCTCCTGTCTGTTCCCGCCTGTACGTTTGTTCCTGTCGATCGTGCTCCCCAGTTTTGTTAATGTTAATTGTTTTCTTGTTTTCTTTTGTCATCGGCTTTTTTTGGAATAAAGCTCGCTTTTTGTTACCTTACCTTGTTTTGTCCTTTTTCTGCATTTGGGTCCTATTTTCCCCAAACCTGACAAACATAGACAATACACAATGACAAATTAAGGTTCTTGTGGTCTTTTTGAGGACATGTTTATCAGCGCTTGCATAGCCTACAACCGTTGATAAGGTAGCTCTATTTCTACAATTTAACCCCTAAACACAGAAGCATAAATCAAGCTTAAATCAGATAAACTGTTTCTTTGACGGCAGCATAACTCAACCAAATCCCAGAATCAGAAAGGTGATTCTAATTCAAACATCCGTAAGTGGCTCTACTTTGCTTGCAGTAAATGATTGGACGCTTCAACATATGCTGAAATCATTCGTGTTGACTTCCAGAGCTGAATCAAAGAGATGCTGACAGTCCTCATATAACTTAATCCTGAGCAGGAGGAGGAAATCAAACCGCTCTGTGGTTTTGAGAGCAATTCGTAGAGTAGTGACCCAACCTGGTCAAGTGTAACTGAGAAGGCCATGTCTGGTAACCCCAGGTGCAACAGAGGCGTTAAGTGAAGTGAGGAAATAAGCAATAACTAGGGGAGTGTGTGTGTGTGTGTCAGGGTCGATAAGTGTCTCGCGGCGGCAGCAGCCAGCTGGAAATACAGAGCAGCTCCAAACTCAAACTCAGTTTTACATGCAGCAAGTTGAGGAGGAGGATAACCTGTAGAAGATCTTGTTTTTATTGCATTTCATTTTTATATAAGTTTTGGCAATGATGGAGGAATTATTCAGATTGCTCTTACCACATTGCAGATACTGAAGATGCATAAAATGTTACTTAAAGGAACCACAACATGGGCAATCTTTGAAAAAAAGGCAATAAGTTTGCAAAAAACGAGGTTTGAAGTTATTGAAATGTGCCTCTTGAATCTTTACTTAATGTTTTCACGTGGTTTTCCCAGATTGAGCTGGACCTAATGTTAATGGTGCTCCGATCGGAGGCTCCAATGAATTGTTCAGTGTAAAGTTATAGAACATGCAACGGCAGGGGCGGACTGGCCATTGGGAATACCGGGAGTTTTCCCGGTGGGCCGTTACCGAAGTGGGTCGGTCGGACAATTCACTAGCACCCCCCCCACAACCCCATGTTTTCACATGTAAAACATACAGTATATTGTAATATGAACATGTGTATAGGTTTCAAACTGGTGAAAAAATAAAGTATAGTATAGTAACTATGTCATGAGTTGGTGAAAACATGCAGACGAACACTTTATTCCCGCCCTACTTCCCAAGTTTTAATGATGTGTGATGCTCACTCTTGCACTCTTATATCCTAATTGTCACAACTCTGAACTCACAATGCTTTCCTGAGATTTTTTTTTTGAAGACATAGTCGAGTCTCCAAAGGCAACTGTAACACTTTGGTCCCTGGATCTGCTCTAATGAAAAACCTCAAGCTCTTTTTGATCTAAAAAAGCTGCTCCAGTAAAATATTCACTTTTGTTAAGATTGGCAAATTGCCTCAAAATGTTGATGAGCAATTGGAATATGAGCCCCATTCTGCAAAAGTACAATATTAAACTTTTATTAGCCAAAAGCGTTTAATGACTTCCTAAGTGGTGCAACCATAGTAACAGATTCACTCAATATGAAGATACCTTTCATGACCATTGATGTCATTTTGCAGTAACTCAAACCACATATAAAGTTTTTACATAAAAGGATACAACACAAGATTTGCACAGATCTTTTTATCCAGAGTCGTACCATGTAAGGAATCCCTGAGTGGTTCCAATGAAGTTTGTTATTTTTTAAAGATGGTGGTTATAACTGCATATCCAATCCAGATATAGACCTTTAACTGTCGACGTGATCGCGTTTTTATAAGCTTCACAAGGCTGGCAAATGTTACCATGGTGGTATTGTTCAGTGCATCTTATAATCATCAAACAACAGGGGATAAAATGTATTGTATATTGTCGCCAAATCTTTTTTTTACTTGCTGTTAATAAATATTAAATGCAACTAAAGGGGTGGAATAGAAAGAGAGGTGTTGAGTGTATAATTAATAACTAATACAACCTTCCACATCTGCCGTACATAAAGATGTACTCTAATTGGTTAGCTGGATGGCTCTGTTGCGACTGTTCAACCACTTAGAAATGTTCCGCCCCAAAAAATGGTCGGATCAAATGTTTAAATGGAGTAAAAGGAAGAATATTGGAATCTGAGATGACGTGGAAAATTAAAATACAAATAAAGTACGAGTAAATAAAAAACTAAAATACTTGAGTAAACATTCTGAGTTTACATTCCACCACTGCCATCTATGTAGGATTGACAGGTGTTCCCTAAACAGTCTGCAGAAAAAACATAACCCAGCAATAAAAAAGAAAAATGAAAATGAGGACTTCCAGTTTCAAGTGATGTCACCAGGGTATTAGTCGTCACATGAAACTTTTTAAGATGTATGAGAAAGAAAGGTTGCCCCCTGCAGATGGGAAAAACATAGGAAGCAATTAAAAGCTTTGAGGACGTCCGTAACACAAAGGCTTCTCCCCCGACACTTCAGTAGCAGGAGGAGGCCTGCTAAACAGATTCTCTTTCTTCAGCTTCTGTTACAATAGAGACCTCCACCCCAACCCTCACCCCGCCCTGCTTAACGGACGGCTATTTATTTGCTTACACAGCTTTCCAAATGAGCCCTTTAAAGGTCAATAACCAACACAGCACCTGTCTCAGTCAACACTAATTGAAACAAAGGCTGCTTCTTTATCGTTTTGTTGTTCTTCTTCTTCTTCTTCTTCTTCTTCTTCTTCTTCTTCTTCTTCTTCTTCTTCTTCTTCTTCTTCTTCTTCTTCTTCTTCTTCTTCTTCTTCTTCTTCTTCTTCTTCTTCTTCTTCTTCTTCTTCTTCTTCTTCTTCTTCTTCTTCTTCTTCTTCTTCTTCTTCTTCTTCTCGTTCTTCTTCTTATTATTCTTCTGCTTCTTCTGCATTCACATACAGAACCTGTCTGCTTTCTTACAGTATTTATGGAGGGATGATGTGGGTAGACTAAAAGGAACCCGACACCACATTTACTGCCAATTGCTGTGGAATGATGGAGTAGCCCATTTGGTTCAGATACACTATTTATCCAAGGCAGGCTTTGTTCTGTTTGCCTGCAGATCCATCATGTAGAGCATTCAGCAGGAAGTCCCTCTATCATAGGGACACATACGATGGTCTCCATCAGCATAGACCACCTTTGACCCAAAAAGTACATACAGTATTTATGTGTATTTAATAGCTTTGATTTAGCCAAATTTTTTAGGTCAGAGACGGCTTCTTTGTCCGACCACATTGGAAATAAAAAGTGTCACAAAACGAAAAAAGTCTTGCTATACTAAAACAATCAATTAAAATAGAATAAGATATAGGACGGACTGGTGTGATTAAATGGTGTTCTTCTGGTAATGCATTTTGATTAAGATAGAATGACTGCAACCCTTGTATGCAGATGGTATACTCTACGCAACATTAATGGATGAGTGAGTCATCATGAAAAAAAAATGAAAACTTAAAGGGGACCTATCATGCAAAATGCACTTTTTTACGTCTTTTATACATGAATATGTGTCCCCGGTGTGTCAGGGAACTCACCAAGTGTCAGAAAACACAAATCTCTCTATTTTACTCGATACCCAAATCTCTAAAAAAAGGGCTGCAACGGATCTGATACAGACTGATCCAGATTTGAACACTTTACTGACGTCAGTAAAGTGGCGTTACGGCTATTGGTCAATTCTCCACCTATCAGGGGAATGACAGGTTGGACCACGGCCGGCCATTGCTGCTTGAAAGCGCTGGAGACGCTGTAATACATATGCCAGGCCTGTAAGTGGCGCTGTAGTCTGCCACAAAAGCAGCGAAGAAGACTTCCCTTGCATGGTTGCCATGGTTGCCCTTCTGTTTATTCTCCGCTGTGGCTCTTTTTCTCCCTCCCCGAGGCAAGCGTTTGCTCCTCCTGTGTTAAAACAAATGAATAATGACTATATAATCATATGTAAGGGATAATGTGCAGAGACGCGGTCATAATGGGGAAAAGAACACCGACAGGCTGATCAGGAGCCCGACGTGAAGCGGAGGGATCTAGATCGGCATGAAGGCACATTATACAATGTGCAATGTGCACATTATCCCGCTTATTACATGGCCACATTCTCAACAAAGTAACGACATGACTCCCAATATTAATTGAAATGCTTTTATGGATTTAGAAAATTATTTTATTGATTTAAAAAATAGTTGTATTGATTTCAATTGACATGCATCCGCTAAGAAAAATAATCCGTTGTTACTGTTTGAACTAACGTAGCAACGGCAGGAACTGCTTCGATAGCGTTTTTGAGGAGCTTTTTCATTACAGATTTGAAAACATCGTTGCTTGCTTTAAAAGTAGCACAATTCATTATGTCAGACCTCGGAACGTATCTAGAAATCCCTGCCCTAATGCCAAAGTAACTGCCAACTCCCCTCTCCTGCAGGGGGGCGTGGTCAGTTGCAGCTCACAGAATCAGCCCCCTGCAAAAACAGGGCTGGAAAGAGCAAATAGAGCGAAATGAGGCATGGCTAAAATGCAGGATCTGTTTGGTATTTTGAAAACAAATATATATTTATATACTTTATATAGGTATGGCCCTACAATATATGTTTCAAATATAGCATGATAGGTCCACCTGAAAAAAAAAAGTTTAGGAAAAATGCTAAATTGCAAAAACGTTTTTGCAAAACAAAATTAATTCCTGTTTTTATTTGGAAGGAATCTTTTGAGGAATTACATTAGCTGTTACATCATTTGACCGTATATTGGTAGAGATATGGAGTTCCTTTACTCATATCATATAAGGAAAATTGACCTGGTTTAAGAAATAATTTTAGTTGGAAATAGAAGAATAAACATCCTAAAATGATATAAGACGTTACATGTGTTGTTTTTGTAAGAGCAAGAACAATATGTAATGAGTTTTCTTTCAAAAAAGGCCGCAGTTGATCCCGTACACCATGAGGCGTAATGACGTCTAAATCAACAGGACTGCAGTTGTTTTAACTTCCCGCTGCTTCTGGTTTTTACTGCCAGACAGATTTTGGCTCTCGTCTTCCCTCTACTGAGGCCTACAATCCGCACCAAATGTTTCACATTACGCAGTGTGAAAACCCTCCTATTCCTCAGATTCTCTTTTACAAGTCCTTACATCCGTGGAAACTTGATATTTCATATTTCATTCTGGTTTGTGGATGTCATTGCAAGTGAAGGCCGGTTCACATGCAACCGCCCGACCGCTGCCTTTGATCAGCCTGACCACGACTAATTGTGGATGGAGAACAAATGAAAGAAATATCGGGAGATTTCATGGGAATTGCCACTATGGCCTGAGCTGCCTGACGCTGCTATTAGCAGCTAAAATAGCCAGTGAGCACTTGGAGATTTAGCCTGTTTCCTCTTATGGTTACACAAAGATAATTTTGAAACACAGCTCCAACAAAAGCCCTTCATGTTGTGGGATATTTGTTGCTGCGGGAGCGCTGGGATTTAATGTTTTCATCATCACACTGAAGCCATAACTTCTCAGCACATGGAAACATAACATTTACAACTGCACCCCTTTAAAAAAATAAAAGCTTTAACAATGTGAGAGCAAGTCATCCCCATGCTAAAGTGACTTATTTCATGCGTCCTCTTTGAGTCTGTAATAAATTGCATGTAGAAACATAATACTGCAAACCACAACATTCCCATATGTACTTAAAAGGTATTCACAACAGAGAGTTTAATTGTTCTGGCAAACAGAATTCATTCCACGGACCAAATATCAAGGGGAAGATGTTAAAAAAGAGAAGAAATTTAAAGCAGCATAAATGTTCCAAATGTTTAAGAGTGGCCAGGGAATCCCGTGGGGCTTGTTCGGTATCGCTCTTTGTTCCTCGGACAGGAAGTAACTTTGCAAGCTGGTTTTCATTCAAGCTCCAGCTCCTGCACTCTCTCTTTAACACTCTCGGCTCACATTTGCATGCAACTAATCTTCTTGTCTTGGAAAAACAATCCCCCCCCCCCCCCCCCTGGTTTGGTGCACAAACATGTCAGAAGAGTTAAGGTATGTATCCGTCCAAGTAGCACGTTGACCTGTGAGTGTTTGTAAAAAGGCGGCTGATTTTACGGTTAGGAGGGCAGGTTAGCCACGGTCTCGGCAGCAGGTGACTGGAATGAGGTCATGATGTGGTCATGGGAGGGGGGGGCAGCCTGTGTGTACGTGTGTGTGTGTGTGTGTGTGTGTGTGTGTGTGTGTGTGTGTGTGTGCGTGCGTGCGTGTGTGTGTGTGTGTGTGTGTGTGTGTGTGTGTGTGTGTGTGTGTGTTGAAACCTCCGAACAACTGCTGTGAGGGAGGTGAAACACATCAGAGGCCGAGCTGTGGTGTTTTCCCTCTCAGCTCAAGGTGTCGTTTCACACCGCCAAGCCCTTCTGCTGTTGAATCCTCAGAGTGACAGCGGCGGATTGATTTGCTTCTCCATGAAAGAGATGGACTGCTACTACGAGCCCCAGGAGATAACAGGGGAGAGGGCCACAGCACGCACAGTGGAGAAAGACCCTGAAGCACCTGTGTTGCATTTAGACCACTTTATCTTGTGTTCTGCAGAACGCCTTGGCTCTTTAGTTCAGTTTCAGATACCTCCATCATCGCACTGAAACAACACAGCGATCCTTCATGCTGCATCCCAAATTGATCTTTGGATATCTGCTTTTTTGAATCATGGCAACAAATCAACCAGCCTTGTCAGATTAGAACAAATACATAGTCACTATTAGCACGTCTTTTTTCCCATCTGTTGCCCATAATGTGTCAGGATTTTGCTTTTTACAAATGGACCTTAAAACAGGTTACATTTTCTGCCACACTGGAGGGATCATCAACAAATGTGTTTACTTGAGGACGTAGGATTAAGGGTTTTCAAAAAGGAATGTCCCATTTCAAAAGGACAGGATTTGTAGTGTTTCTTGGCAAAAAAAACAAAAACAGTTTGCAACACTTGGTGTCCCACTGAGGTGCTGGTTAGTACTAATGGGGCGTTCAGATGCTCCTCGTAAAAGCGTCAATTTAGGAAAATATCATGTGACCACATTACATTTCTAAATGATTAGGACTTGATGTAAAACAGAGAGGACAAACTGACAAAGTAACATTACATACACTATCGTATTGTATGCTGGTTGAGCTAAAATATTTGAAATGTTTCAATAGACCTTTGAGAGATGGATGATATAATAATGGATCAGACATGAGAATAAAATGATATATTTATTCATTTATTAAAAATGACAGAAGACGTTGACGGTTCAATAATAGTAGTATAAATGTAAAGTATCCAAATAAATGAAATCAACTTTATTATAACATCATATTTTGTAAACAAGACGAATAAAAAGCAAAGGATCATTAAATGTTTATTAAATCTGCTGACCCAGGAAAGTGCATGGCAAAAACACAACAAGAAAACTGTGTTAAAACTATTTTTCTTTCGTAGCAGCTTCCACATTAACTATCCAGTGATCTAATGTAACACAATCTACAGAATAAAAGATTAACCAACAATACAAATACAATTGTTATCATATCCTGTCTTCATTCTTCTCCTTCTCTCATCCGTTGCCCGGGGCGTATAAACGTACAACAGAAGCAGTTTGGGGCATTTGCCTGACTTCGGCAAACATTGAGAATGTCTGGCATGTTGTGGCAAGTCTTCTGCAAAGATAATGTCTTCAAAGTGGTATCGCCTTTCACTCTTCCTTTCCTGTCCCATTTGCTGTGTGGCAAAGAGACATCAATCTCCTGAACAAGCTGTTTGATAGTTGATTCCAAAAGAGGTGGCGGGGAACTGGATCTCAGTTTAGCTTGTAATGATGCCTAAACAATCGCCATCCCCTTAAGGAGTAAAAAGGAGTGCGGGTGTAATTATTGAGGAGCCCTCGGTCGCTTCAGCCTGTCATGTGATAAGATTCATAGAGTGTGTTGAGAAAGATGAGTGAGTGTGAAATCCTCTCCGTTTGGCGTTCTCGGACTTCACATCCGACAAGATGAATGAGCTTGACAAGTTCTTCAGTTTCCATCTTCGCATTTGGCCTTCACGCTTTCTTTCTCTTCCTCGCTGCGCAGCCACTTTACGGGAGTCATGAGAACCGCCGCCATCAAAGAATGACTTTGTTAGGATATTATGAGCTGATGTGAGACAGAGGGTGGGAGAGGAGGAAAAAAGGGAAACATTGGTAATGGATCATAAATTACACTTTTTATGGGACGATGCGATCTGATCTGCCTGTCTGAGGTGATCGCAGCGAGCAGAGCCAGTCGGTTTCTGACGGCTGCTTGTCCTCGAGATGAGGGTACAAGTGAGAAAAAGGAGGAGAGCTACACCTAAAACAATTAGTCTCTGCAGACCAACTGACAGGGTGCGTCGTGCCAAAGTCCTGCAGAAATGAGAAACTCAGATGTTCTTTCAGACCAAATGTCATATCGGATTGACTCATTTATGGCCCTGGTTCAAATGTGTACGCATCTCTGTCTGGGAAGAGATCAGAAAAAGGAGAAGTCCCTCCTGTCTCCCAGATATCTTAGGTATCAAACAGGAAAACAATAAGGTGATTCACCGCACATTTAAAGAGGGAGTAGAAGAACAAGAAAAAAAAGAACAAGAGGAAATAGAAGAAGAGAGAAACTGTTTAACAAGTGCATACATATCTTACACTAGTTATACAGATTATCTGCTTATATTTAAATAGCCAAAAGCTATTTTATTGGTGGTTGGTTCATTATTGTTTTGATTAAAAATGACAACTTGATCTTGTAAAACAACATGAGAGTAACATTTAATTCTTGACAGAGGTCCAGTCACAGAGCATTTTCATGAAGCTAATTCTGTTCGAAAAGAATGAAAGAAACAATCTAGTTATTGAATATACACTTCTTACTGTATAAATGTGCATATTTATTCACTTGAACAATAACTGTATTGGATCCAGTTTCTAATTTTTTACTGAATTAAAGACATAACTTTATTAATTCCCAGAAGGAAATAAAACATGTTCTCTTCTTGTTGACATGATGATGAGTTTTGATAATCTAAAGGAAGTGCATGTGTCCATCTTCGGAGATAATTTATTTATATTCATAATTAATATTAAGGTTTATCTACACATCCGTTTGACCCTTTAAATTAGGTGAAAGAGCTGTGCCTTATCCTGTTTATTGTAATTTAATTAGATTCAAAATGACTTTACACATGATTTGTGTATCATTTTTCTAGCTTAATGCTCATTTTTCAAAACGTTTTGACCTTATTGTAGCGAAACCCTGCACGAGGAGGATATCGTATCCCCCTGAAGTCAGGAACAAAACATCAGAAGAGTCTCAGCAAGTGCAGCAGCCGCCACATACCACATTTTAACAAGTATCTTACCACACTCACGCTGTAACCAAGTCAAACCATATGGACAGGAGGAGGGGGGTGCTCTGGAGGGCCCAAAAGAGGCGTCCTATCTCAGGATCAAGCCATAAGTCATGTTGAAACGCCTTCGAGAACAACAACATGTGGACAATTACCATCATGGACATGGAGGTGGAAAACCAAAAGCAGACAGGCAGCTAACAGAGAGATAACAGATTTTACTTCATTAGAAAAACTGAAACAGTGTCTGGAAACTGGAAAAAAGTATTAATATTAATGAATATTTACCATACCAATTGTCACCAGTGTCTTTATTACTTGATAAGCTTGTTATATTGAAGTTCTATAATGTTCGAATGAACATTTCCTTTACATCATTTTATATATTTGTCATTATTATTGTATTATTGGGAAATGTGGAAATTCAAAAATAATATTCAGGAGGTTTGGCTGCACAGTATGAGTTTTGTAATGACTGGCCAACCAAGACTTAGTTCACTACATGTGCTACCTTGTGACCTTCTACCAAAAGAAGACATTCAAAATATCACCTGTTTTGTAGAATCACTCATATGATGACATTATTTTCATGATACCAACCTTATATTTACAGTGCTAGTTAAATATTCCAAAAAATGGGGTTGGGGTTAGGGCCCAAAACAGTTTGGACGAGCTAACAGTTGCTAACGCTAGCAAATTTCAGATATATACTGTTGTTCCATCCATCCATCTTCTCCCGCTTATCCGTGGTCGGGTCGCGGGGGTAGCAGTTCCAGCAGAGAGCCCCAAACTTTCTTTTCCCTGGCGACATCAACCAGCTCTGACTGGGGGATCCCAAGGCGCTCCCAGGCCAGCGAAGAGATATAATCCCTCCACCTGGTCCTAGGTCTACCCCTTGGTCTCTTCCCAGCTGGACGTGCCTGGAACACCTCCCTAGGGAGGCGCCCAGGTGGCATCCTAACTAGGTGCCCGAACCACCTCAACTGGCTTCTTTCGACGCGAAGGAGGAGCGGCTCAACTCCGAGTCCCTCCCTGATGACCGAACTTCTCACCTTATCTCTAAGGGAGACACCAGCCACCCGGCGGAGGAAACCCATCTCGGCCGCTTGTATCCGCGATCTCGTTCTTTCGGTCATGACCCATCCTTCATGACCATAGGTGAGGGTAGGAACGAAAATGGCCCGGTAGACAGAGAGCTTTGCCTTCCGGCTCAGCTCCCTTTTCGTCACAACGGTGCGGTAAAGCGACTGCAATACCGCTCCCGCTGCTCCGATTCTCCAGCCCATCTCACGCTCCATTGATCCCTCACTCGAGAACAAGACCCCGAGATACTTGAACTCCTTCACTTGGGGTAAGGACTCATTCCCTACTTGGAGTGGACAGTCCATCGGTTTCCTGCTGAGAACCATGGCCTCAGATTTGGAGGTGCTGATCCTCATCCCAGCCGCTTCACACTCGGTTGCGAACCGATCCAGTGAGTGCTGAAGGTCGCAGACCGATGAAGCCATCAGAACCACATCATCTGCAAAAAGCAGTGGTGCAATCCTTAGTCCACCGAACTGCAGACCCCCCCCCCCACGACTACGCCTCGAAATCCGATCCATGTATATTACAAACAGGATTGGTGACAAAGCGCAGCCCTGGCGGAGGCCAACCCTCACCGGAAATGGGTCCGACTTACTGCCGAGGACCCGGACACAGCTCTCGCTTTGGGAGTACAGAGATTGGATGGCCCTGAGTAGAGACCCCCTCACCCCATACTCCCGCAGCACCTCCCACAGTAACTCCCTGGGAACCCGGTCATACGCCTTCTCCAAGTCTACAAAACACATGTAGACCGGATAAGCGTACTCCCAGGCCCCCTCCAGGATCCTTGCGAGAGTAAAAAGCTGATCCGTCGTTCCACGACCAGGACGGAATCCGCATTGTTCCTCCTCAATCTGAGGTTCGACAATCGGCCTGACCCTCCTTTCGAGTACCTTGGAGTAAACTTTCCCGGGGAGGCTGAGTAGTGTGATGCCTCTGTAATTGGCACACACCCTCTGATCCCCCTTTTTGAAAAGGGGGACCACCACCCCGGTCTGCCACTCCTTCGGTACCGTTTCCGACTTCCACGCAACGTTGATGAGACGTGTCAACCATGACAGTCCCTCAACACCCAGAGCCTTCAGCATTTCCGGGCGGATCTCATCCACCCCCGGGGCTTTGCCACTGTGGAGTTGTTTGATGACCTCAGTGACCTCCCCCCGGGAGATTGGCGTTGATCCCCCGTCATACTCCAGCTCTGCCTCTAACATAGAGGGCGGAGTTGTCGGGTTCAGGAGTTCCTCAAAGTGTTCCTTCCAACGTCCCAACACTCCATCAGTTGAGGTCAACAACGTCCCATCCTTACTGTACACAGCTTGGATGGTTCCCTGCTTCCCCCTCCTGAGGTGTCGGACAGTTTTCCAGAACAACTTTGGTGCCGCCCGAAAGTCCTTCTCCATGTCTTCTCCGAACTTCTCCCACACCCGCTGCTTTGCCTCGGCCACGGATGAGGCTGCTGCCCTTCGGGCCTGTCGGTACCTTGCAACTGCTTCGGGAGTCCCCCGGGATAACAAATCCCTGAAGGCCTCCTTCTTCAGTCGGACGGCTTCCCTGACCACCGGTGTCCACCAGGAGGTTCGAGGGTTACCGCCCCTTGAGGCACCTAAGACCTTGAGACCACAGCTCCCCACCGCGGCTTCGGCAATAGAGGCTTTGAACACCGACCACTCTGGTTCAATGTCCCCAACCTCCACAGGAATGCCCGAAAAGCTCCGCCGGAGGTGTGAGTTGAAGGCCTCCTGAACTTGGGCCTCCTCCAGACGTTCCCAGTTCACCCGAACTACACGTTTGGGCTTACCAGGTCTATCCAGAGGCTTCCCCCGCCACTCGACCCAACTCACCACCAGATGGTGATCAGTTGACAACTCCGCCCCTCTCTTTACCCGAGTGTCCAAAACATACGGCCTCAGGTCCGATGATACGATAACGAAATCGATCATGGACCTTCTGCCTAGGGTGCTCTGGTACCACGTACACTTATGAGCATCCTTATGTTCGAACATGGTGTTTGTTATGGCCAATCCATGACTAGCACAGAAGTCCAGTAACAAACCACCACTCCGGTTCAGATCAGGGGGGCCGTTCCTCCCAATCACGCCCCTCCAAGTGTCTCCATCATTGCCCACATGTGCGTTGAAGTCTCCCAGCAAGACTAAGGAGTCCCCTTCAGGAGCCCCATACAGGACTCTTTCCAGGGTCTCCAAGAAGGCCGAATACTCTGAACTGCTGTTGGGTGCATAAGCACACACAACAGTCAGAGTTTTCCCCCCCATAACCGCAGGCATAGGGAGGCGACCCTCTCGTCCACTGGGGTAAACTCCAACAACGAAGCACCTAACCGGGGACTTGTGAGTATCCCCACACCCGCCCGGCGCCTCACACCTTGAGCAACTCCGGAGAAGAATAGAGTCCAACCCCTATCCAGAAGTAAGGTTCCAGAGCCGACGCTGTGCGTAGAGGTGAGCCCAACCAGATCCAACTGGTACCGCTCCACCTCCCGCACAAGCTCCGGCTCCTTCCCCCCCAGAGAGGTGACGTTCCACGTCCCCAAAGCCAGCTTCTGCCGCCCGGGTCTGGTCCGTCGAGACCCTCCGCTTTCACTGCCACCCGTCTGGCAGCGCACCCGACCCCATCGATGTTTCCCGTAGGTGGTGGGCCCGCGGGACAGAGAAGCGGAGGTGTTGCCCACGTTGCCTTTTCGGGCTGGGCCCGGCCGGGCTCCGTGGCAAGCCCGGCCACCAGACGCTCGCCGACGAGTCCTCCTTCTGGGCCTGGCTCCAGAAGGGGACCCCGGGCTTCCTCCGGGCCGGGTATCCTCACTTCTTGTTTTTCCTTTCATGAGGTCTTTTGAACCAATCTTAGTCTGGCCCCTTGCCTGAGACCAATTTGCCATGGGAGACCCTACCAGGAACACAAGGTTCCAGACAACACAGCCCCCAGGTTCATCAGGGCACACAAACCTCTCTACCACGGTAAGGTGCTGGTTCTTCTGTTGTTTAATTAGCATTATTCTCAGTGCAATCTTTTGTAGTTTTTATCATTTTAAACTACTAAACACTTGTTTTTCTAAAATCTTTAGTACAACATAGCTGCAGTAGATTTGATTGATAAAATCAAAATGCATGCCCACGTTTATGAAATAGTGTTGCACAAAAACATGTTTAGAAACTTTTCAGGTCAACGGTCAATATAAAAAAAATTCAATTTATTTATTTAATAAAAAAAAATTAAAACTTGGACCTTAGATATTGTTATTATTTATATGAATTCAGCTATGTCCCTTGTGAAATTGTCATTAAAGTTATGTAAGATCAATCTAGGGTACAACAGATGCATTAAATATGGTTGTAATCTTAAGGTGGTAAAACAAAATTATATTTCAGTGTAATATATTGTTACTAAAAGCAATCTGAAAACCTGGTGAATATCCATTGTTGATGCAGTATGTTAACATTTAAAGAAATGCATGTTACAGAATCTTGACTTTGAACTGTTGAAGTTAAATGCTACTCTGCCTCAAAATGTGATAAAGAGAGAAAAAGGATCTCATGTTTCTTATGAAGATAAATAATTAGTCTTGTGTGACAGCGAGCAGCTCGGTGAGAAATGGTGCCAATGCTGACAGCTCCAGTTAAAAGTATCTGTGGCAAAGAGTAAAAAATGACCTCGCTTTAAAATTACCCAAACATTCCTCCTACAGAGACATGCAAAACCTTTTAGTTCTACACAGCATGCACAAATAATGGTCCGCCACCTGGCTCGGCTACGTTGTCTTTTTTTGTTTTTATGTGGGAATTTCAGACTAATTCAGTCAGGAATGTGAGATGTGTTCTCAAGATGATGCACCTGATACTAAAAAGCACTTCACAAGAGCTCCAGTACAAGACCGATCGCTCCCTGGAGACCGTTGCTCTTCTTTCCGCCCTTTTCTTCTCCACCAACAGAGACGCCTGCTGGTGTGCACCGGACAGCCTCCTCACTGTCATTTACATTTTAAAGATATTTCTGAGGAGGAATCTCATTTAATCAGTGCTGGAATGGCACTGGATGGTACTTTAGTACACATTTAAGGTACTTTACCTATGCAGTAACTGATTAGTATTACAGCTTATAGTGAATGTAACTATTATAATGTGTTTTATGGATTGAGCTAACTGGCAGTAATAATAGAATATAATATAAATGATCCTTAACAAGTTATTTTTACTTTTGGTACTACATATTTTAACGCTTATAAGTTTGAAATATTGTACTTTTATTACAATATATTACATTTCATTTAGCTGATGTTTTTATCCAAACAATTGCATTCAACCATGAAGAAACCAACTCAAAAGCAAAAATCATGCCAGTACATTTCTTATTTATTAGCCCAACAGATCAAGTGCTACTGCATTGGCTTCACTTTAAGCCAAACCTAGTCAGTCTTATGTAAAGAAGAGAGATTCTTGCAGTCAAAACAGATGAGTTTTCAGTCTGGAACGGATGATGTGTAGGCTATCTTGTTCCACCATTTTGGGTCCAGGATAGCTAACAGGTGTGTTTTTGTTGAGTGGTACCTGGGTCCCACTTACTGTGAAGGAGCAAGTCGATTGGCCGATGCAAAGCGAAGTGTCGACACTGAAAAAACTGAAATGTAAATGAAATGTATGTCAACACATTTCTGTATTAGGTTAGTTCAAAGCTATAATATTAGATGAACATAATATTTTTTATTTAAACTTAAATGTATTGCTTTCATCTAACCTAATACAGTTATGTGAAATCTGTCCATTTAATTAAAGTCAACCTTTCCGTTTTTTCAGTGCATGCTGGAGTGTATGGTTTAGCCACATCCTGGTCCTGAATGTAGGAAGGCCCTGAGCACAGTAGACCAGTACCAGTGTCTTAAAGTGGACTCAGGCAGCCACTGCAGCCAGTGAAGGGAGTGGAGGAATAATGATCACAAATTACGATGGATTATTTTAGGGTTTGTTTCCTGGTAGCATATAAAGTAATCCAATAGCCGTACGTCTTCTCTTCTACATCTCAGAAGAAGATATTTTACTTGTAAATCGACGTTACAGTTTGCAGTTCCCTTCCTGTTACTGAAAACCATGTATATCCCCAGAGACTTAGATTTAAAATATTTGTGTTAAACTAAAGAAGAAACTATCCTACTTATTTAGCTAAAGGGAAAATGTACCATCACACATGGTTTTATATTTTTTGTTAAAAGTTGACTTTTTTGAGATACGTTGTTTCTCAAAACAGCTATAAAGCTTCAAACATATGATGATCTTATAGAATATGATGCATTACTGTCAATAAGACTACCCAATTGTTTATAAAGGAGTACAAAAACACACACTCAAAACATCTTCTAACACATTAATGCAGCAGTTATATTATTCCAGAAACATCACATGATGCCGGTGAACATTTGACTGCACAATGACTCATTTTACTTTTGATACTGCTAGTACATTGACTTTTACTTAAGTATTTTCACAGTGTGTTACTTTTATTCAAGTAAAGGACCTGAATCCACCACTGCTGCACATACTCTTTTTTGTTGGGACTCTTGAAGTGACGGCCTGAAACACCAGCAGGCTTGAGCTCAGCGGGGGGGCGGGGTATATAGAGGGGGTGGGTGGGTCTGGAGGGGAGGAAGAGTTTTTTGGCAGCAACATCAGAGAAGACTGGACACCTCGGATCAGGTCGATTAGAGCCTGCGTGCCCGTGTCCAGGTTTATGGTGGCTTTTCACAGGAACATAACCTCTTTGTTGGACAGAGGGGAGAGGCAGGTGTTTTTCTCCCCCCCCCCCCCCCCTTTCTCACCCCCTCTTCCTTCTTCATCACCAGTCAGTGTAACTCAATGAGTTGGACACACAGGCGCACTCTTGAGGATGAGCCATCAGCGTTTAACAATCGCCTCTCTATTCTTTAAACTAGAGGAATAACTCTTTACATGTTCAGGTGTTAGAGCCTCACTTTCCTCCTGGCAACCTTTCACACTAATGAAACAGACAGAGCTTTAACAGCACCATGGTGGGACCTCCTGGAACAAGCAGGAGCTTTATTGTGCTCATATGTTTTCTATGGTTTTCTCTCTTCTTAGTGGGAGATCATTACCACTTTGATTAATACTATCTTTAGCCTCTTTCTCATAAAAACAGCTAAAAGGAATATAAATAATGACATCAAATGATTTCTTGGTGCTACGGTTTGGTTTAGGTAGTTTTAAATACTACTACCCTAGTACAATTTGTATATATTTGTACTTTACTGGAAAAGCTTAAGTTTGACTTTATATTGAAACATTTTGGAAGCAAATATTGTACATTTTACTCCACTAAATGTGTGATTACTAAATATTACCACCTTTTTCATAGATCAAACCACAGTACATACAAAAGTTAAATGCCTTAATATATTTATATTATTTCAAAATTCAGCGGAATAAATGTGGTGCTTAAGAATATTTAATGCTTCATTTATTTACCTGTACTTTGAGGAACTCTCATGATATAGTTTGTATCTCATGATATTGTACTGTTGTCTACTACAATTTAGAGGGATTTAATGTACTTTTTAATCAACTATGATTATTTTGATGGCTACAGTTACTGACTACTTTGCAGATCATTAAGACAATAAACATTCAACAAATAAATGAAGATGTGTTTTTGTTTGTTTTAAGATATCGACAATTAGACATGCTTTCAAACCGTTTTCAATGTCATGGTAGTACATCGTGCTCCAGGGCGGTGTAAATAACACTAACAGTATGTGTAGGGCTACAGTAAGTCCGTAGCTACTGTCACTACGAACAGTTTGTATCCTAGCCACTGTTGAGGTACCTTTGAGCTAGGCGCGGGAGTCCCCACACTGCTCCACAGGCAGCTGCCCACTGCCACTAATAGGATGGGTTAAATGCAAAGTCTAAACTAGACTGGCTGTGTTCATGTGTGACGATTAAAGAAAATGATCCGATATCAAATCCTCCATTTCCTTCAACTACTCTCATAACTGCGACACAAACCGTACAACGGGACAAGATAATGTAAAAAAAGATCATCGTTGTAAATGCAAGTTTGCTTCACACCCAAAAATAAAGTTTGGCCGTTTGTTTCACTCTCAGTGCCAGGAGAGAAAACTGAAAACTATTATGCAAATTGTTCATAATCAGGGAAACAGTGGTGCTTAACTTCAGTCATTATTTATGCAAAAAGTAAAACAAACTGCCCTCATATGAGAGGCCATCTAGCTCACAACTAATACTTGGTCTTACAAACAATATCAGAATCTCACACATACACCATTAAACTATTTTATACATATAGCTAAACATTTTTACACGCACAATCATACTCTCTTTCATACACTTTTGTCTGGGCCATACATCAAACTTACTTACTTACTCAGGCTTCTTCTGATCCTTAGTTTGACCTTTCCCCTTAATCAGTTATCACACACACACACACACACACACACACACACACACACACACACACACACACACACACACACACACACACACACACACACACACACACACACACACACACACACACACACACACACACACACACACACACACACACACACACACACACACACACACACACACACACACACACACACACACACACACACACACATTTTGGCCCAGACCGGCCCACAACAATCAAACAAAAACACTTTAGCAGCTCCTGACCAGAGAAACATGTTCAATATTAGTGCACAACAAACTACCAAGATACATGTACCTGAACGCGCCATCAGAACAAAAATAAAACAAATATTAAAGTGGACCTATCATGCTATATTTGAATAATATATTGTAGGGCCATACCTATATAAAACATGTATGTGAAGTTTTTTTTTCAAAATACCAACAGGTCATGCATTTTAGCCATGCCTCATTTCGCTCTATTTGCTCTTTTCCAGCCCTGTTTTTGCAAGGGCTGATTCTGTGAGAAGTCTTCTTCGCTGCTTTTGTGGCAGACTACAGCGCCACTTACAGGCCTGGCATATGTACTACAGCGTCTCCAGTGCTTTCGAGCGGCAATGGCCGTGGCCCAACCCCCCATGCCCCTGAAAGGTGGAGAGTTGCCCATATAGGCGGAGCACCCCTTTTCTGACGTCAGAACATTTCAAATCTGTATCAGCTCCGTTGCAGCCCCGTTTTTAGAGATTTCGGTATGGAGGAAAAGAGAGAGGGTTGTGTTTTCTGACACTTGGTGAGTTCCCTGACACACCGGGGACACATATTCATGTATAAAAGACGTACAATAGTGCATTTTGCATGATAGGTCCTCTTTAAGTTCAGTCGGCCCAAAAGGCACGTCGGCCCACCGGGAAAGTGCCTGGTAGGCCAGATGGCCAGTCCAGCCCTGTTTACACCGTTACTCCATTACAGTTTGGAAGCAAATATTATAGTACTTTTTACTCCACAACATTTATATTACAGCTTTAGTAATAAAGCTCTTTTGCAGATTAGATTATTATTTAAAAATTAATTTTATTATAAGTCAAATTACACATCAGTATATCAAGTAATTCAAATAAATGCCTCCTTTTACCAAGAGCAATGCTTAAAGGTGGGGTAGGTAAGTTTGAGAAACCGGCTCGAGATACACTTTTTGTTATATTCCATGGAATGCTCTTAACATCCCGATAGCAATGAATACCTTAAGTGCTTTGACAAAAAATCCATAAACAAATGTCATCTGTGGAAGCCGTAATACTGTAAAAAGCACGACCAATCATTTTAGCCGGCCCGGCTAAAGTAACTGGATGGCCTACTTGCCTGTCAGCCTTCCATCTGTGCACAAACTTATCTCGTGCCCTCATTGGTCATGTGCGTGTCCGTGTGCGTTGGAGGAGGGGCTCTGTAAGGAAGTGGCAGATTTTTTCCGGCTGTGTATTTTCAAATTATAGCGCACTCGAGCTGGTTTCTCCAAAATTACCTACCCCACCTTTAAGGGATCATTACATAAATGCATCAATAATTATTATGCAATTATTTAAAGGTCACCTATTATGTAAAATCATAATTTTATCACCTTATCACCTGAATCTCCTCCGAGAGCACCATTGTGTTATTTTTAACCAAATATCTTGCAGAGGGGCGTGGGGAGTGGCTCCTTATTCTCGCACTTTTGAAACAGAGCTGAAACAGAGGGGTATATGGGATGCTACAATGCACGATCTGTTTGGTATTTCGAGGCAAACACTTCAGAGACATGCTTTGTATATATCTGAGACCTATTATATATTGATGAAACACTGTATAATAGGGGACCTTTAATATTTATGATTTCGAAATGGGACTTTCTGCATGAAGTATTATTTTTGTCTTTTTGTACTTAGAGTATATTCTGATGCTAATACTTTTGTACTTTTACTTGCGTAGCATTTTTGAATGCAGGGTTTTTACTTGTAACAGAGTATTTTAACACTGTAGTATTGTTACTTTAACTTTAGTAAAATATCTGAGTACTTCTTCCAACATGTGTAAAAAAACGGAGGAAAAAGGAAATAAAAAAAGGAACTCACCAATAGAAAAAGCATTTGAGCTCCATACTGTTTCAGAAATAATCCTTGATGTGGTTTGGAACATGATGGCGTTTAATCACAGCAGTGTTTAGCTGTATCCGCCGGTAGTATTCTGAGCAGGCATTAGCTCCCCCTCCTTTTTCTTTTTTTTTTAAGCTAAGGACCCAAAATCATCGTTTCTCTAACAGGGCTGGAATAGAGGGATATGAGGGATGTCTAAAATGCATGATTTTATATATTTGTATATATCTGAGACCCACAATATATGCCTAATAATAGCATAATAGGAGACCTTTAAAATCTTACCTTTTTATTAATTTTTTTATGAAAACTTGCCAAAAACAGTGTTTTTTCCAGAGATGAAAACGCCCCATATTATTTATCACTTAGTTTTGGATTTTTATTAATTGCCTTTCAGGGCTTCCGAACAGTTTTGCATTTTTTCATCTTCTTATTACAGACACATGCATTTCCTTACATTCGGTCTATATGCTGTAAAATGTATTATCTCTTCGATTTACACACGGCATCTATTGAACGTCTGTCCGTCCTGGGAGAGGGATCCCTCCTCTGTTGCTCTCCCTGAGGTTTCTCCCATTTTTTCCCCTTAAACTGTGGGTTTTCTCCAGAAGTTTTTCCTTGTACGATGTGAGGGTCTAAGGACAGAGGGTGTCGTTTTTCTCATACTGATATTCTGAACAATCTGTGTTGTTGTATTTGCTGTAAAGTGTCTCTACTGTAGGCTATTTTTTATTATATGTACAGCACTTTGGCTCGACCAAAAATCGTTTATAAATGTGCTATATAAATAAAACTTTATTTGATTTGATTTTCAAGCACCATATGGGTGGCCATATGGAGAGTGAGGCTGTTCGGATCTACACATGGCACATTCTCCCAGAACCAGAGGAGAGCGAGACAGGCTCCACACATCAATACTGCGTTCGTCTTTCACGTGTAGAAATACCAAACCATCAGTCACACAGCAGGCAGCACGGCCGAGTCCACGGACACATCCTCCCTGAACACGTGTGCAAAAATGTGTGCCATTTTTCTCTCATTCACACCTTGGATTGAATCATATTTAGCAGACTCCTTTGTATTTCATCGTTCCAAAAAAGTATTTTTTTTAAAGTTAGCTGCTGTTCTGTCTCACGATCACTTTGTTATGATTCCTGGGTAAAGACAAGGCTAAACTGGTTGAAAAGTGAATATATGGTTATATAATTTATCATCTTTATTTGTTGTGATTTAGGTGAAGACAAAAATACACAAGAAAAGACTAAAAACTAAATACCAACGGGGACCAAAGCAAACTAAATAATATAAAAATCAGTGATGACAAACATTATAATACAAATAAATAATAAATAATAATGATACAGAAGAAGGAAATGTATATTAGGCCTTGACACACAGATGAGATATGTTAGTAGATCATATGAATGGTGGTTTTGTTCTTTTCATGTGACGTGTCGACATTTTTCATTAAATCCATTAAATCAATTATGTAGGGGATTGGATTTCCAGTTTATCTGAAACCGTACTGTATATAAATTGTATTTCAATACATTGGCTTTTTCCATTTTTTCCAGGCATTATTTGAAGATGACATCTTTGTTTGGGGTGTCATGCTATGAGTTGCATCAACAGATAATCTTTTTCTCCGTGAACCTGCTGAACTGAAGAAAGTCAGAACTTAAGTCCTCTTTGTGCTACTGTACCCTCCACTACGGGCATGCAGGTATTTGGATTACATGATATAATGATAGTCATAAACCACCACCAAGGCAGATATGATTGAGGTGAAGAGAAGAATGGTTGACTGTGACTAGTGTTGATAACACGCCCAAACAAAAGACCCTGCACTGATAGAAGCGATAGCAAAAGATACGGCAATATTTTGGGCGGGTACAATGTTTTAATTTACACGCTTACGTGTCTAGAAATGTGTTTACATTTTGATGGACGACCGCGATCTTTATCTGACTTGCAAACTATCCAAACGCCATCATCCTACCAATTTTAGCATGAACGATAAACTGGCTCGTTGATTTGCAGATGGGAAAATCCCCCCTGGTCAGGGTCTTGCTTTGATCACGACCTCAGCAAGATGGCTCCTCAGATCTCAGATGTACACCACCAACACCTGCGTCCATGTTGTTTGGCTATGCTCCATTGGCTGTCTATCAACACCAGCGCTGATAGACTGCAAGGTCTGCCTGCAAAATAAATGACCAAATTACCTGTGGGAAAAAAACAAGGAGACCAGGAGAAACCGGTGAGAAAATGTAACTTTAGTGTGAGAATAAGGAGAAACCTGTGAATGAGATGAGATAACTGATAATATATCTAGGTCATCATAACTCTCTGAAACTGAAATTAACGAAGGTTTAAGGGAAGATATGCATCTAAAATTCTACAAACATATTGTTACATTATCAAAGATTAATTATTTTAGTTCACATTTAAATCTAACTGATGCAATTAAGGATTCTGCTCTGATTTGTCCGTGTTTCCAAGACTTCTGTATCTGCATTCTTGGTCTCTCTTTTCCTTTTAGCCTGGCAATTCATGTAATGTTATTAAAGCTGCAATGTTTACCTATGGGTTGTAAAGTTGTGTCACATTACAAATCATGGAATTGCAACTTCTGGGTCCATAACGTGATGCGATTTGAAAAGCTTTTTTCCATAGAAAAATACATAGGTATTGTATTTTTGTACTTCCCAGGACTAACACTTGAATAGTCCTCATTTAAATGAATCGAGAATTATTTTGTGTGCTCCTTGTATGGTCATTATTCCAATAATCGGGAGTCTGGGAGGCAGGGTTAAAGGAAACTCTAGTGCATGCTCTATAAGCCCATGGATGCAGATAATAGTCAAAATATCCAGTTTTTTTGCCATTTTGGACTCATGCCCTATCTAGCAACTTTGGACTTATAAGCGACAGCCCGTCTCCAACGTAGTATCCAGTTCTCTTTACACATCCATGCTTTCTGAAGACCGGCTGTGTGCATATCTCCATTATTTTAGGGTTCTGATGTTTTCACAGTGTTTATGTATCACAAATACATAGAAAAATCTCGAACTAATTTAAATTATGAAGTGCTCCCAAAAAGTCGTTCCCAAAACTCTTAGTGATTTATATCACTAACAGTTAAGCTATGCTCATGTTGCATTCATAAATTATGTATTTGGTTCCATCGTATTTTTTGGCTTATCCCTTTCCTGCAGTGTGTTATATAGGTTTTTGTGCATGTAAATGGTCTGCAAAGTCTAAAATCCCAAATTTCCCTTCAGAAGGAGTTTCTCTATTCTCCATTGGACTCCTTTGTTAACTCCTGTGAAAGTGACATCACTATGTACTGTAACACTTGCCTCTATTGGATAGAGCTCCAACACATTGTACCCGGTAGGTTAAAGGGTGGGACATCTCTAATAATAATAATAATAATAATGGGTTTCATTTACTTGAAGAAGGCGTATGACCGAGTTCCCAGGGAGTTACTGTGGGAGGTGCTGCGGGAGTATGGGGTGAGGGGGTCTCTACTCAGGGCCATCCAATCTCTGTACTCCCAAAGCGAGAGCTGTGTCCGGGTCCTCGGCAGTAAGTCGGACCCATTTCCGGTGAGGGTTGGCCTCCGCCAGGGCTGCGCTTTGTCACCAATCCTGTTTGTAATATACATGGATCGGATTTCGAGGCGTAGTCGTGGGGGAGGGGGTCTGCAGTTCGGTGGACTAAGGATTGCACCACTGCTTTTTGCAGATGATGTGGTTCTAATGGCTTCATCGGTCTGCGACCTTCAGCACTCACTGGATCGGTTCGCAACCGAGTGTGAAGCGGCTGGGATGAGGATCAGCACCTCCAAATCTGAGGCCATGGTTCTCAGCAGGAAACCGATGGACTGTCCACTCCAAGTAGGGAATGAGTCCTTACCCCAAGTGAAGGAGTTCAAGTATCTCGGGGTCTTGTTCTCGAGTGAGGGAACAATGGAGCGTGAGATGGGCCGGAGAATCAGAGCAGCGGGAGCGGTATTGCAATCGCTTTACCGCACCGTTGTGACGAAAAGGGAGCTGAGCCAGAAGGCAAAGCTCTCTGTCTACCGGGCCATTTTCGTTCCTACCCTCACCTATGGTCATGAAGGATGGGTCATGACCGAAAGAACGAGATCGCGGATACCAGCGGCCGAGATGGGTTTTCTCCGCAGGGTGGCTGGTGTCTCCCTTAGGGATAAGGTGAGAAGTTCGGTCATCAGGGAGGGACTCGGAGTTGAGCCGCTCCTCCTTCGCGTCGAAAGGAGCCAGTTGAGGTGGTTCGGGCACCTAGTTAGGATGCCACCTGGGCGCCTCCCTAGGGAGGTGTTCCAGGCACGTCCAGCTGGGAAGAGACCAAGGGGTAGACCTAGGACCAGGTGGAGGGATTATATCTCTTCGCTGGCCTGGGAGCGCCTTGGGATCGCTCAGTCAGAGCTGGTTGATGTCGCCAGGGAAAAGAAAGTTTGGGGCTCTCTGCTGGAACTGCTACCCCCGCGACCCGACCACGGATAAGCGGGAGAAGATGGATGGATGGTTTCATTTATAACGCACTTCATATTTGAGTTCAAATCCCGAAGTGCTACAAGCAGTGAGCATGGAACAATATAACAGTACACAACACGGTATAATTTAATAAAAAGCAGTAAATAAAACAAAATAAATAAAAGGGTAGTAATAAATAAAATAAAAGGTCTAGGAAAAAGCTCTATTGAACAGATGGGTTTGAGGCCTTTTTTAAAAGCATCCACGGTCTGTGGTGCTCTCATGTGGTCGGGGAGAGTGTTCCACAGACTTGGAGCAGCCGAGCAGAAAGCCCGGTCTCCCATAGTACGGAGCTTGGTCCTGGGGGGTTTGAGGAGGTTGGCTTTGCTGGAGCGGGAGGTCCGCAAGGAAGTATGAGGGGTGAGGAGTTCCTTGAGGTAGGGAGGGGATGTTCCATGGATACACTGGTAAATGGTAAATGGACTGTACTTATATAGCACTTTATCCAGTCTTTAAGACCCCTCAAAGCGCTTTACATACTACATGTCATTCACCCATTCAAACCCATTCATACAGAGCAGTGTATGTTATTCTAGGAACTAAGTAACATTAATACACATTCACAAACCGTTGGCCATGCCATCGGGAGCAACTCAGGGTTAAGTATCTTGCCCAAGGATACTTCGACAGCTTGACTGCATGGGCTGGGATCGAACCCACAACCTTCTGGTGGAAAGACGACCGTCACCTAAGGTGATAAAAGGAGTTCTTGCAAAGCTGTTTAATGTGAGCCTCAAAGGTCAGATGGGCGTCCATTTTCACACCCAGGTTGGTGACTATTGAGGAGAGGGTAATGTGATGGAGGAGGATGCCGTGATCGACGGTGTCAAAAGCTGCAGCAAGATCGAGGAGGATGAGGAGAGAGGGAGAGCCAGCATCAGCCGTCATCAGCAGGTCGTTGGTGACCCTGACCAGGGCAGTTTCTGTGCTGTGGCCTGAGCGGAAACCAGACGGAAACTTCTCAAATAGGTTGTTGGAGTTTAGGTGGTCCTGGAGCTGAGCAGCAACTAGTTTTTCCAGCACCTTGGATAGAAATGGGAGGTTGGAAATGGGTCTGTAGTTGGCCAGGACTCCCGGGTCAAGGGTTTTTTGAGACGAGGTTTGATGACAGCGGTTTTTAGGGCAGAGGGGACATGGCCAGCCTGGAGAGAGAGGTTTACGATCTTAGTGATCATGGGGCTCATGGTACAGATGTAGGATTTCACCAGAGCTGACGGAAGGGGGTCCAGGACACAGGTGAAAGGCTTCATCCTCCTAACGATGCCCTCAACCTCTCGCTGAGAGATGTCCGTGAAACAGCGGAGAGGCTGGGTTGTCCCAGGCTGTGGGTCGGCAGTTGGAACTGGAGGTGCAGAGGGGCTAGAGAGGAGGGAGCGGATGGTGTCAGCTCTGTTTTTGAAGAAGGCGGCGAAGTTGCCACACTGCTTCTCAGTGGAGTCGGAGTGTAGAGGACTTTGGGGTTTGAGGAGGTGGTTTATGGTGGGGAAGAGTTGCTTGGAGTTTCCAGTATTGTTGTTGATGATGGAGGAGTAGTACTGGGATCGTGCATCTCTGAGGGCTGTGCGTAGGCCTTCTGGTGTTCACGATAGGCTGACCAGGTTGAACGTGTGGCCCTTGGCGTGTGTTGGGACATCAACATGTTGTGTGAGATTGAGGCAGTCCAAAAGTAGTAGAAACTCAGTGGTGGAGTGGCAGGAGAGGGAGTCGACGTGAATATTAATATCTCCAAGTATGATAATATTGGCAGAGGTTGTGCATAGTGTAGTGAGAAGGTCTTGTATCTCTGGGATGAAAGCTGAATTGGGTTTGGGTGGCCAGTAGATCAGAAGTATTGTCAGGGGGAAGGGGGGTTTACATTTAAATACAAGGCATTCAAAAGAGGACAATACAGGCAGGAGTGACAGTTCCAAGTCTGTTAGCCTTCGTAATGACTAAGGTGCAGGTTGGAGCGTTGGAGTGGTTGAAACTCAGGAGTTGGGGAATGGAAAACCTCAACATGTCAACAGGTCGGGCGCCGAAGAAGTTTGGTAGTGGTCCTTAGCAGCGAGTGCTAACAGCAACGGGACAGCTGGAAGGCTATCCCGTTAGTATACCTCACGTCCAGCAATGAAACAGAGGCTTGGGAGTCCGCCTGCTATCACACTAGTAGCGGGAGAGAGGCAAGCAGTCAGCCGGAGATAGTCGGTGAGTTTGGCGATATACAGTAGGTGAGTCCCGACAGCCGCCAGGTCCAAAACCGTCAATATTCACGAGGTTTAAGATATAAAAACACTTGTAAAACAGACTAAAAGTTTAGCCATAACTTTAGCTTAAAAGCAGATAAAAAACTCTGCGGCGTAAGAGAAGTGGTGAACAAACAAGCGCCATCGTCCTCTCCCCTTCATTTACTGCAATAATGACACATCGGGACCAATAAGCGGTTGACCAATCACAACAGAGCCGTCCAACTAACCAATCAGAGCAGTCTGGGCTCTGGTTTCAGACAGAGGGTGAAAAGAGGTGCTGCAGCACAGGCAGTATGAGAAAAATAAAGACCTTATTGCACATTAAAGCATGGAAACATGTCACAGTAGAGGCACAAAATACAAATATGAACTTGAGAATGAGCATAATATGTCCTCTTTAAATTGTCCATGTTGGATTGTTGTGTTTTAAAATGACTGAATAATGACAAATGGCTGCTCAGAGGAGCATTTGTCAAGAGAGTGCTGCAGCTGTTGGAGCACTTCAATACTCAGGAGTTTATGATCTCCCCCCATTCACCAAAGTGCTTCCATCCCCAGGGGGTCATTACGGGGCTCCCGACTTCATATTGGTACTTAACATCACCAATAAAGGGGGATCCAGTGTCATTAAACGCCACTGCTGATTCTTAACTGTTTCTGAGCAGAGGAGGCCGCTGACGGACTCGAAACAGAGGGAGGTTAATCGGGGGGTACACAACACACTTTTTGGCAGATACACACCCTTCATGCATAATAAGATTTTAGACTGTAGTTTATTTTACACTTCACAGAAGATTAACACGTGAAAACATGAAGACATGCAGGAGAAGAGGGCTTTATTTTCTGCTCTGCTGATCAAAGAATCATTCTGCTTCCAAAGCTCTTTCAACAAGTATCACTTTTACTTGATTTGCATCTCTTTCAAAATAACACCTGATCCTATTTGCCTTCTGGGTTCAAGAGCGTGACTTCTTGCTGTTGTCTCTGGATGTTGTTGTGTTTCACATCAGACAGTCAGTTGGGTTTGCAACTGCCAAGATGTTATCTTTCTCTCTCTCGCTAAATACATTTGACATAATTTCTCTGATGCCTGCTGCTTTAATAACTCCTGCATCAAACCCCAACACACTGTAAATGTTATTGTTCAGTGGTTTTCAAACTGTGGGGCGCGACCCCTGGTGGGTCGCGGAGGTACTGCAGGGGGGCGCGGGAATATTTGTTTTATTTTCTCCTTTTAGCTTTGTGAAGCACCTTGAGATGACGTTGTTTTTAAAGTGTGCTATATAAATCAAATGTATTATTATTATTATTATTATTCAATTGTAAACAAACACTGCTCGAAAATATCTCATTGGTCAGAAAGCTGTGGGCATAATGCTGCCTTTTGCAACATCCGACTTGTGTGAGATAGGCTTTTTCTGCTGTTGCTGCCATCAAAACGAAATACAGATCAAAGCTGAACATTGAGAATGAACTGAGAGTGGCAGCCCCGGTTTGAGAAGATCTGCAAGGGAAAGCAAGCACACACAAGTCATTGATAAGCTGGAATAGGAATGGTAACGTGATGTGATCGTTTGCAACCTGCAGTAAAAATAGTAGTTAATTAATATATTTTCCTTAAAGAAATTTGAATTTAAAAATCTACTACTCAGGGAAGAAGGCCAACCAGTTTTAATTAGGCCAAATTAATTCACAGTATCTATTACAAGCACGTTTGTTCATGTGTAATCCATAATACAATTATAGTTGGAACTTTGTATCTTCTTATTATTAGTAGAGAACATTTAATGTTTTTACAACAATATACAATTAATCCTACCAATATACATGGGAACCGGGTTGGGGGGGGTCCCGAAAATATTTCCAATTACCCAAGGGGGGCCCGACTGAAAAAGTTTGGGAACCACTGTTATAGTTAATAAAGTCTATCTGTGATCAACTTTTTCTTGGCAAGTGTTTCTTCTCTTTGATGCCGCAATACTCCCTGTATTTTTTCTTCTGCTTTTTTTGTTTGAATAATATATACACTTGTTTATTCATTCAATACAATCCCCATAGTGCGTGTTACACTTGTAAAGGGTAGCGTTCCTTTAATCGGAAATTCCTATTTGACATCAAACAAGTGGCAGAGGTGGCTGTTGCGGTCGAATGCTGTCTGTGTGTTATGTAAATATGCATTCAAGCTTTTCAGGAATATATGTGTCGCGGGCTCTGCTCATTGAGTCACATTTACTGCAGGGTTAGAGATTAGTGATCAATGGAAGCACATACGAAAGATTGGATAAAAACTTAAATTAGTTCGAAAATAATTCTAAGTTGTGTTTACTCTGTGAAAGAAAGCATCGGGATAATATGAAAAAAACATTTCCATCCCCAGAAACTCAACAGTATCCACAAAAAGAAAACTTTGAATCATTACATTTGAAAAGCTAACTGTGTGACTACAGACAAAGACATTTATATAAAAGAAAATAATTTGAAAAATACACAAAAATAACTAATTATTGCACTGAACAAACGCTGACTTTAATTCAATGTATTATTTCAACAGAATGTATTAGGTTAGTTGAAAGCAATAATATTACGTTTAAATATAAATTATCAGGTTTAACTTAAATATTATTGCTTTCAACTAACATAAGTTATGTGAAATATGTTGATGTACTGTAATACATGTATTAAAGTCAACGTTTCAGTTTTTCAGTGTGTATAGTGTGTAATGTAAATAACACCAAATTTAAACCCAGAATTTTCCTCAGGGATGAATAAAAGTCTGTTTGTTTTCTGGATCAGTTCTACAATAATACTCTTAGATATCCAAAAGTCACTGAGCAGTAACTAAACTAAGTACTAGCATCCCACAGTGGTGAAGCCCTTCAGATGTGTTTTGTTTTGTCACATATTTGTACCATTTATAAAAAATAGTTTTGCAGTACTTGAGGAAAAACACTCCCACATGCCACTTCTTCTTTCTTTGCAGCTGTATCTGCCAATACAAACGCACGCTAAATTAAACCCAAGATGTATTTACATTTTAAATTGTTGCTACTTTGTATTGTTTATTTTGTGTTTCAGTGATATATATAAATACTCATAATTCAAGAATTACAACCTCCCTCCCACGATTTAGTTATAAGACATAAATTATATTGTTTTCACTCTGCAGGTGCGAGCATGGAAATGTTGACTCAGGTCCTTTCAAAGTAAAACCAGCCGGGTATGGAAAGTCTGAAACATTTGAGTGGTTGATTTATCGAGCAATCTGCACTAATTCATTGGCACAATATCTGTCACTGTCGAATAAAAGCGTTTCACAAATTCATAACATCAGTGCAATCCTCATTCAGAGCCTGATTGATGCCTTGTTTGTGCAGTAAAGTACGATAAACCCCTCTCTCTCTCGTGGCTTTGTGCTCAATTCCCCCCTGTAGCAAAATGTCAGAGCAGGCTGGCACATGCTCAAAGATAAGATACAATATTGCAGTTTATTGATGACTTAAATAATAATAAGAAAAACCTCTCCGAGGCCACCTCGCCCCGTAAAACAACAAGGAATAAAACATCTCAAGTGTTCCCATTCAACATCATTATTGACATGACAGCTTATTCTTAGTGAAATGGGCCTGTTGCATGCTTCTCTGGCACTTTTCATTATCACCTGCACAAAAGCAACATTGAAAGAGGAGGAGGAAGAAGGGGGGGGGGGGGTGACGCTGACAGTATCGCCACGCTCATTCATCATAGCTGAAGGTATCTGCATCATGCATTAGAGTCAATAAAGGCAGGTGAAACTGGAGCTGATTTCTTGCTAAATTCTGCCATTAGTCACAGGCCCATATTTCCGGAATAGCCAATCCTTAAAGGGGTAATCGTTGCACGGGGGGGAGGGGGGCGGCTGAGTGTTTGTTTAGGTGCAATTTCTGAAAAAAACTGGTGTCAATCTTTAGGACTGGCCCAGCTGTTCAATTCTTGAATTTGTTTGTGGCCCTCAAAGGTTTTGATCTCAGAGAAGCACATTTAGATTTGATGTTTTCAAAAGTCTAATGGTTACTTTCGCAAAAGTGGTAGACGTTTTTTCCCCAGCCGCGCTTAGGGCAGCGTGATCACGTTTCTGCACCGAGGTGAGGCGAGCAGAAGACAACGTGACGCCGCAGAGCCACTTAACATCCCCCGCTGATATTTGATAGAAGCCTTAATCTGTATTTGGGGGCAGAACGGGACGATGGCGCCTGCAGGAGCACCGATTTCTTTCTTAAAACTCCAATAAGTGTCATGCATGTTAAATCGTTTGCAATTTTCAGCACCGGGCTTTACCCACAAGAGAAGCCGCTGAGAAATAGGCCATTATTTGCAACTCAATCCCAGTTGATTTGTCTGTGCAGTGAAAGCAAATAGTTCCCATTGAGTTCTGTGAAACAAGTAAACCATAACATTTGGTCAGCGTCTCTCTTGTGGTTTGAGGGGAAACCAAAATATCCCATTCAGAGCAGGCTTCCACAAGCTTCTCGGTGCACACTGAACTCCTGCTGAACTGCTTGTTAATGATTATAACCCTGATATGTGCGGGTATATATGGTAAATGAGGGCACACTTAGGAAACCACAGGGGCCTTGTTATGCTTTGCTATTCTCTTACGGCTTAAGGAGGTCCACCTGTTCCCCGTTAAGTCATACCATGTTGCTGTTAAATCGGGATATTTCAAACTAACACAAAATCAGTGCTGTCAGTGAGTCTGCTCCAATCGTTTTTTGGATTAAAGGTTTCATTAAAAAGAAAGAAAAACACTATGCTTCTCCTCTTTAACACATTATAAAGGCAAACAAGATTACGAAGGCTAACAGACTTGGAAGTATTTGTCAAAAAATCTGATGAAAAGGATAGCAACATGAATGTGAAAATAATTTCAGACCGTTTTTTAAATGAGGAGGGTTCATTTCATGCCATGTTGTTGCAGTGGAGTGAAAACCCTTCAACGCTCATGTCGGGATGAAAAAATGGGGGATTCAAATGTTCTTTTTGCACTCACTTTGATCTGTATTGAGCATCTGGTGAGCACTTCCATGCAGAGCATGTGTTAGCATGCTAGCTTGAAATCAAACACATTTTGTATTCTTATGTGGTTTTATTCATCCTAAAGAAAAATAACCAAAATGAATGACCTGACACTCAGGTGCTTTTTTCTTCTTCGGTGTTAACAACACGAAAGGAAACTACGGAAACAAGTCTGTCATGCTTGGATAAAGTTCCAGGAAGGGGAATCATATTTTCGTTTTTAATCATTAAATTCACTTGAATATCATTTTTCCTGCACGATGCCAAAGTATTTTCATGTATTTCTTTTGGAAGGAACACATTCCCATTAGGCTGACATAATTCATCTTGTCAGAATAATCAGTCATACGCTGTTATAATTGTAGTTAATCAGTCAACAGGGGGTAAAAAACATATTATTAACACTTTGTAAGAATAACTTGTTATGACTTTTTCAATGTAAATACTTGAATGCTCTAAAGGTGAGTCACATTAGTTTGAATGTCGGATAGCGTCCCAAATCTCTTCAAGCCTCAAACTCAACCGATTAGACTCTAATCATTAGAGGAGGGTTTTCGAGGGCATTACATTCCATGTCACTTGTTAGACGATTTTATCCAAAGCGACTTGCATACTAAATACTGTGGGCAATCCCCTCAGGAGCTATTTGGTGTCTTGCCCAGGGATGCTGACTGCAGTGGGGTTTCGTTATCCGGCATAGTATTATTTAATTTTTTTTTCTATAAAACATCTTTAAATCAAGCATTACAAATATTTTCTGAAGCATTTCTAAAGATATCTAGCCCAGCATCCTAGGGATAAAAAAGATCATAGAAAAAACTGTTAAGTTGACAAAAATGTTTTGACATTGCTGTTTTGTTGTCTATAGGCCAAAGCGTGTTTTACTCGCAGTGATCACACTTCACCAACAGGTTTCTACTGGTAACATAATCCTCCACACACCAACACCACTGCTCTGACTGTAGAAGTGGATTCCTCCTGATGACTGCAGTGGGCCTGCTCTCTCCTGGCTCTGAGCCAGCCCTGTCTACATTTCACTGATGGACTAGCACAGCAATTTGCCTGAACAAACTTATCCCAGCTGTACAGCCAAACCTCTGGAAAACACATCACTGGGACAATTACTGGCATGTTTGGCTTTCAGAGATGTTCCTTCCTGTAACTTGCGTTATTTGAGTAAGAATTCAAACAAAAGCAAAATGACTTATGTCAGCACACCTCAGAGATTCGGCTTATGTGTGAGCTTTTTCCTTTTTTAGTAACACTCAGCGGAAACCTGTCAAGGAATGCATCGCAGGCTGATAAAGGCTTCTGAATGTATTACAAGCGACGCCATCGTAAATAATTGTTCCATTTGACGGAACAGACGGTTTAGATTTTGAAGGTTTTTCTGAGAGTTTGACGTTATGGCTCTCTGGATATATAGTTATGAAGCAGTTATGGTAATTAGCTATGTATTTTATGACCTACTGGAGTCTGATATTGTTAACTTTTTTGCCAAGTGGTATGTTACTAATAACATTTACTCAACTAATCCAGTTAGTTTTTTCAATTTTAACCTACTTTACACTTCTAGAGAGTGGTGCAGTAATGAGTCCTAAAACCTGGAAAAGACTTAGCATTTTACCACTTCAGGTTCCCTCGTCTCAAAGTCAATGGTGTTTTTGAATATAAGCCTAAAATGAGATCTGTGGTTAGCCCAAGCTGAAGAGATTTGCACGTATAAATAAAATACACCACTCCTAGCGTGAATGTGGGATGCTTCTGTGTGTCATAAAAACACTGCTAAACGTCATCACCCCAACACGAAACCGACATCAGATTAGCGGTGGTGATGCGCTGCCATGCAACCGTGATTTAATTTGTTTATAGCAGTATGTTCGTTTTTTATTTCTGCCTATTGCATACGCTTCAAAATCCTCAACGTGGTGTTAAAATGTGGAGATTATCCAGCTGCACGACACGTGTAAGTATCATAAACGTATGTTGGCAACAAAGCTTATTTTCTGCTCTTTATTGAAATCCATGATGGGGCAGTCCAACTGCTTTTTGTGGAGGGAGCCTTTGCAATGCTAACTTCCAGGTCATAATGCATACGTTTTGCTGATAATTTACTCTGCACTTTTACTTGAATAACATTTCAAATTGAGCATTTTTACTTGTAATGGTGAATATTATGGTTTGGTAAAGCTATTTTAACGTAAAGTTCCACATTTTAAAAATGTTTGCTCTCTTTGGCGGTTAGTAATATTTGCATTTTTTTGTGGCTTTCATCAGCGGGCCAAACTATTGTGTTACATCAATCAGTGATTAAAAGTGACTAAACAGACATTTATTCTTTAGATTGGAGATTGGAATTTGTACATAAAAAACAGAACAAGGAATGCTTAGTGGGTGGCAGTAGCTCAGTCTGTACGGAATTGGGAACCGAAGGGACACCGGTTCAAGTCCCGAATGGTCTAAAGATACAGAGTCGGTCAGCGCAGGCTGCTTGTGATGCACATGTTTACATTGCTATAGAGTGAGGAAACATAAAGCAGGCTTTTAGTAACCAGTAGTGGAGTGTAATTTAGCACATTTACTCAAGTACTATATTTCAGTACAATTTTGAGGTGCTGTAATTGTACTTAACTTGAAATGTCTTTCATGCTTCTGTCTCCCCAACTGAATTTTAAGCGCAAATGTTGTACTTTTTCACACCACAGTTGTTTTAATATAAAGCACTAAATTATTAGCTATTATAAAAGCATAAGAGAGGATTTGATGCTGTCCAACGTAAGGATCCCCTATACAATTCTCAACCCACTCCATGAAACACTTGTCAGCATGGACGTAGGAAGCATCCTGAATGTGGGGGGGACATTTTTAATGGGGGGTGTGGGGGTCCTCCCCCCCAAAAAAAATAGATTTCCTGTATTCTGGTGGTTTGATACTTTTATGTGGCTATTGTAGCATGAGGAAAATGATGGGTACATTTTGTAATTTCATCCAGTAGTAAAGAAAGGAAACATATTTGATTATTAATTCGGAGCCGTCTTTGAATGACTAAAAAGCAGTTTAAATGCCCATTTTTTGTACATTTATATACAACAATAAATATTTGTGAGTGCATTGAGAGATATTGTTGTGGAGAGTCATTTATATATAAAACGCAAAAACGCAAAAACTCCATACGGATGTTAAGTTCACCTAGGAATGGTATCATTGACTTAAATGTTCAAATAAATATTGCTCTCCTGTCTATATTGTTCACATGATGCCCCTTGACTGAAATGTTTCCTGTTCAATATCCCCACTGATTTCCTTAAAATTCTGGGATGAGAGTCCACATCACAATTTACTCTAAACTGTCATTTCCCTTTCATCACTCACCTCAGCAACGGACCTCTCTCCACTGTCCGTGTGTTCTGCCTCTGACTCACTCTCAAGTGCCTAGATGTAAAGAGAGGTGGTGAAGTGATCATTATTTATTGAGCAGTCTACTCTTTCACATTGAATCATAACAAGTCATACTGAATGTAACTGACTCTAAAGTAAGTCCCAGTCTGTGACATTGGACATTTTGAAGACTCAAAGTCCCAAGCAGTAGGTAGAATATTAGCTAGTCTATGTAATGTGCACAGAAAATAAATAGTTAACTGAATACTGGGATGGAAATGGCCTATAAGCACTCAGTAAAACAAAAACACACACAAAAAGCTTCTGAATGATAAGAAGTATAATTAAAACATAATGCATATGGTGTTTACATGAGCACAGAGAGATCGGGTTATTCATGTTTACATGATAAATACTAGCAACCTGGCATTTCGATGCCTTTTCTCATCTAAACTATTCAGTATTTGTATCTCTCTATCATGACATAAAGACGAAACTCCTCTCCAGAAGTGAGACGCCGCCGCCATCACTGTTAACTGATTAACTGCTACCAGCTGATGACTTACTTTCCTCTTCTTTGAAAAAAATGTTCTCATGTCCATGTTGTCTGGGGGAGAAAACATGTCAAACCAAGAGATCGTCAGCTTTGAATTTCGCTGTATTAACAATGTCCTGAACATTTGGTGTGTGTGCCTTACCTCCGCTACCGGCATCGCTTCATACAACAGATCTGAGCTGTCCACCATGACAACAGTCCTTGAACATGCGCGCGCTATGTGAGAATCTGCCTTGGTACAAAGTAGCAGTGAAAACATGGTACGGAGTTTCATTGATTTGGGCATTCTCTCAATAAGCAAGTGGTATGGATTTGATAATGAAGCACTGGCACAGCGCTCTACAAAGTGCGGCGAGTGGATAGACCGATTCACGGACTTTCCGCATAGTAAAAGTGGGGGGTCTAAACTAATCATTTGAAAAAGTGGGGGGGAACTTGTCCCACCCTCATATAATGGCTGCGACGCCCATGCTTGTCAGGCAAAAGAGTAGCGGTCCACTGAGATGCACCACAGAGCACGGGAAGTCCTTCCTGCCGGTGGCCATCAGACTCTTTAACTCCTCCCTCTGAGTGTCAGGCCCAGTCGATATGCTGGCCCATGACTTCCTATGTTTGTATAATATTTAATTATTTGTATTTTATTTAATCTTTGTTGCACATATAACTTTAATATTAAATGTTTACATATGTTATTTTATCTTTAATTGCCCATTTATACTTTAAAAATTACTTTCACTTGTTTATATAACATATTTTTTTTAAAAAAAAATTTTATTCAAATGTCACGACAAACCAATTTGCCCCTGGGATTATTAAAGTATTTCTAATTGTGATTCGGAAGATTTAACATGCATACACAGTAATACAAATGTTCTCCTATCTTTGACAAGTGCAGCATTTGAGTAACAATTAGAATGTAATACTATAACATACTTTATCATTTTTTACCTAAGTATATTTTGTATAAAGTGGAGTAGAATTATAAAGTGGCACAACGTAAACAAATACTCAAGTTGAGGAATGCACAAGATCTAGTTAATATTCCTGTTGAATAAATGTGGTGGAGCAGTAGCGGAGTGTAGATCTTCCTCTGAAATGAAGTGGAGAAGAAGTGGCATACAATGGAAATACTCAAGTTAATACTTGAATTAATGTACTTGGATAGTTTCCACCACTGACTCTTGACGAACAGCCTCAAATGAGAAGATAAAGAATTGACTGTAACACAGATAGAGGAAGCCTCTTATGGAAATCAAAGCTAAATGTATCAGCTCACACTTGGACAGGTTACAGAGAAGAAGAATATCTGAAACCTGTGAATGTTCCTCCCTGCCTAATGCCTTAACAAAACCCCAGACTGACAAATATGACAGGTCAATCTGTTTGCGAGCGACAACAAGTCATTACAAGATTCCTTTCCAGGGTGAAAGAGTTACACACACATCTGTTCTGACAGAGAGAGAGAGAGAGAGAGAGAGAGAGAGAGAGAGAGAGAGAGAGAGAGAGAGAGAGAGAGAGAGAGAGAGAGAGAGAGAGAGAGAGAGAGAGGAGCCTTCTGACTGAGCGGGGAAGGCCTTAAAGTTTCAGCCTGCAGAATGGCGGGGGGATTTGTATTGTGAAAGGCCTGAGAAGAGCGAGGCGGGGCCCTTTGACAGGCTCTTTGTGAGCGGAGGAATCACACATTAATTGCAACTCAAGGGCGGCTGCCTCCACTGTCAATGGGCTTTACGTCGGCAGAGCCATGTGAAATACCACAGGCATGGATTCAACAACTAAATACTTAAGTCACACATTGTTCTCGTAAAGTGAGTGCTGAGTACGGAGTGAAAAGATGTATCTGAAGGCAGCGCCGTGTCGAAAACATGTCTGTCGTTACCTCCGTAATGGGTTAAGCCCCAAAACAGGGTTGTCAAGGTTGGCAAAACATACATCATCCTCTTACACATCGATATGAATGGTGCGCATTACAGCAAGTGATAACCTGTGTGAATACCTAATATAATACTCAATACAAAGAAAATGTGTATGTTTAAGAATCACCAAAATGTCACTTTTTAGTTTTTTGTTGTTCAGTTTATAATCCGCATGGAAAATGCAGTGTGATAACAAATAACAAACATAAATAAGTATGAAAAATTATCTTTTTATTTTAATTTTTTTGCATTTTAAGAAATTATTCACAAAGCACATAACAAAATAAACACATCTAGGTTGACTACATAACACATTGACTACATAACAGTTGACAAATCCGAAATGAAATAATAATAATAATAATAATAGTAATAATTATAATACAAATAAAAGAATGGACACAATATGAATACTCAGGTATACATTAATTGTCAATTCTTACCTCATGTTCCTTATAAATCTTCATTATAGTGTTCTATACTTTACCCATTTCTCCCATCTTTTCCTCAAAATATATGCATTTGGTTTCTAATTCTCGTAGTTGTTTTCTCCATTCCATAGATTTATTTTAGGTTATTCCATTGTGAGTTTATTAAATCATTATCTTTTAGCCAATTCCTTGTCATTTGTTAAAAGATCGCTATTCTTATCACAAGAAATAGGTAGGAATCTCGTTTATTTTTCACATTAATAATACTGTGTTCATCTTGATGGTTAAAATGATCTTTTAATATACAATTTGGACGTTCTATGCTAGGTAAAAAGATAAATTGAGGATGAAGAAATACACTTGAAAGACACTAGAGACTGAGAAAATCAGATCTAAAGCCAGACAGACTATACAGAAACATGACGTAGGCGTGTTCAGTACACAGAGAGACAAAGGGAGAAGAGTTTACTCAGAGGTCAGAATCCATGTGAAGATATACTACATAATGCCACAATAAATCAGTTCTGTCAAGATTGTCAAACAGATTGCCAAATATTTAGTGAAAGTATCAGCTCTGATGCTCTGTCCAAATACAGTCTGAGTCTCTCACAAAGCTTCACGTTCACTTTTTCCACACTTATTTCTTTGGCAAACATTTACTCTAACAAGCTCTGGGCCAATACATTGTAGATATATTTGAAGCTGCAAGCAGAGATAAATGGGTCTTCAAATGACCATGTGCATTTTGGGAACTGGTTGGATGCTGTTTGACACTGTGGTGCATTGCCATGACTGGTGCAGACCGGTCATACGCGTTAGCATTACTTCTTGCATGTGTGATGCACTGGAAAATACATTTAACAAATCTTGGACAACTTCCCCTGTCCACTATGTGGCATGATAGAACACACGCTTACCAAACATTATATTGCATTTTATTCATTGTGGACCACACAATGTAACCAACTACTACATAATCACCCGATGCCCAAAACCACCTTAAATATAAGCATAAAGAATACAATGTATTGACTAAAATAATTGCACTAATTAATAATACATTTACTTTGTTTATTGTACTTTTACAATCTACGTCCAGTGGATGTGTAGGATCTATAGTTTGATAGATATTACAAAGATGATTTGAGTTCTCGCCAGGAGAACGTGTATATGCGGCAGCCTCCATGTAAAGTTACGGATTGAAAACAGTATTTCCGGTCTCAACGCTTTCATAATAAAACCAATTATCAAATGATTTAACAGTGATATCTGCAGTACTCATCTACTAAAAAACATCAGTTTATGCTCCTTGCTTTTGTGTTTTTCCCATAGGTTTTTCTCTTTCGATTCGGAGAGACACATTTCTTTTTTCAGAGGTTTTGATAGGCTAAAATCATGTAGCAATGCACGTCGGGATATGGTGTTTATTCCTAACCTGACACCATACATCTCGTGTGATCTGCTTCTTCCCCATTTCCTGCTCCTGTCCAGGAGCCGTTCTCGGGTACTCGTCTGGCTTTTGGAGGTCCACTGAGCCTCCAAAAGGCTCCTAAGAGAAGGAGTCGCAGGTCCAGGCTAGCAGTCCGAGGCCCAGAAGCCATGCTTTGGGCTCCAGTACAGGCCCACACAGCCATGGTTCCGTGCTCCAGTGCCGGCCCACACAGCCATGGTACCGTGCTCCAGTACCATCCCACACAGCCATGGTTCCGTGTTCCGGTTCCGTGCCCAGCAGCCATGGTTCCTGCTCCAGTACCGGCTCACACAACCATGGTTCCGGCTCCAGAACCGACCTACACAGCCATGGTTTTAGCCCCAGTCTTGGCCCCAGCAGCCATGGTTCCGGCCCCAGTTCCGGCCCCAGCAGCCATGGTTCCGGCTCCAGAACCGGCCCACAAAAACATGGATCCGTGCACCAGTACCGGCCCACACAGCCATGCTTCCGTGCTCCATTACCTGGCTCACACAGCCAGGGTCCAGGCTTCTGTTCCGTGCCCAACAGCTTCAGTACCGGCCCCAGTAGCCATGGTCCCGACTCCAGTTTCGGCTCCAGTACTGGCTCTCCGGCCGACGCCAGCTCCCCGTGTCCTGTTGGCGTTCCGGCCGTCTCAAGTCTCCTCTCAAGTTCCTTCTCAAGTCCCCTCTTGAGTCTCTTCTCGAGTCCCCTCTCTAGTCCCCTTTCGAGTCCCCTCTCGAGTCTCCCCTCGAGTTCCCTCTCAAGTCTCCTCTCGAGTCTCCTCTCGAGTTCCCTCTCAAGTTGCTTCTCGAGTCCCCTCTCGAGTTGCTTCTCGAGTCCCCTCTCGAGCCCCCTCTCGAGTCCCCTCTCGAGTCCCCTCTCGAGACCCCTCTCGAGACCCCTCTCAAGTACTTCTCAGGTCCCCTCTCGAGTCTCTTCTCGAGTCACCTCTCAAGTCTCCTCTCGAGTTCCCTCTCGAGTCTCTTCTCGAGTCAACTCTCGAATCCCCTCTCAAGTTCCTTCTCAGGTCTCCTCTCGAGTCCCCTCTCAAGTTCCCTCTGGAGTCCTCTTTCAAGTCATCTCTCGAGTTCCCTCACAAGTCCCTACCCTATGTCCTGTGCCGGGGTCCTGCCAACTCTATGTCCTGTCCCGTTGGGGGCCCCGCCGACTACTCTTCTGCCGGGGGTCCTGCCAACCCTATGCCCTGTCTCGTTGGGAGTCCCGCTGACTCCTCCTCCACCGGGGGTCCTGCAAACCCTATGTCCTGTGCCGTTGGGGGTCCCGCCGACTACTCTTCTGCCGGGGGTCCTGCTAACCCTATGTCCCGTGCCGTTGGAGGCCCCGCTGACTACTCTTCTGCCGGGGGTCCTGCCAACCCTATGTCCTGTGCCGTTGGAGGCCCCGCCGACTACTGTTCTGCCGGGGGTCCTGCCAACCCTATGTCCTGTGCCGTTGGAGGTCCAGCCGACACCTGTTTCGTTGGGGGTCCTGCCAACTCCATGTCCTGTGTCGTTGGGGGTTCCGCTGAGAGTCCTGCCAACTCCGTGCCCTGAGCTGTTGGGGGTCCCGTCGACACCTGTCACGCCGGGGGTCTCGCCAACACATGTTTCGTTGGGGGTCCAGCCGACACCTGCTCCGCCAGATTTCCTGCCAACACCATATCCTGTCCTGTTGGGGGTCCCGCCGACACCTGTTCCGCTGGGTTTCCTTCCAACACCATATCCTGTCCTGTTTGGGGTCCCATCGACACCAGCCCTTGCTCCGTCGTGGGTCCCACTGACACCAGCCCATGTTCCGTCCAGGGTCCCATCTACGCCTGACCCGCCAGGGGTTCCACCAGCTCCTGCCTGTCCTTGTGCCCGGCCCCCTGAGTTCCCCAGCCATGGCCTTCGCCCTTAAGCCGGCCCCCTGAGTGCCACGGTCATCGCCCTCGAGCCCGGCCTCCTGACTCTTCCAGCCGCTGCCTTCGCCCTCATGCCCGGCCCCCTGAGTTTGCCCGCTGTGGCCTTCGCCCCTTTATGAACTCTGCCTTGCCCCCGGGCCGTCCGCCTGAGACCCCCACCACAAACTCTGCCTTGCCCCTGGGCCGTCCGCCCGAGTCCCCCTTCTCGGCTTCTGCTTTGCCCCGGGATGTCCGTCTGAGTCCCTCTTCCGGTCCCCCTCCACCCACCCTATTGGACGTTGTTGACGTTGTTTTTTCTCGGGACGTCTGGGATCCGTCCCTTGAGGGGGGGGGGGGGGGGGTGTAATGTCACGATCTGTCTGTATTTTGTTTTGTCTCGTCTTTTTATGTCTTTGTTTTCCTGTTTTATTTTGTTCACCCCCTGTCTTGCCTGTTGCTTTCTGTCTGTGTTCCCTCCTGTCTGATTGCCCGATTGTGTTCACCTTGTGCCCCTGTGTTTTCTCCTCCCTCCTCACCTGTCTCTTGTTTCTTTGATTAGTCTTGTGTGTATTTAAGTTCTGTTTTTTCTGTCTGTCATTGTTGGTTCCTTGTGTGTCTTGGCGTTGTTCACGGGGAAGAGTTCTGTTTTGTTTCATTTAGCCTTGGAATAAAGGTGTAAACATACCAGGTTAACCTCTGAATTGTAGTGGAGTAGAACAAAGTAGCATGCTGCTGTAACAAAAACATTTCCCAACTTGGGATCAATAAAGTATATCTTATCTTATCTTAAGATGATCGATGGCTACTCTCTTATTTGCAAAATGTGCCTCTGAACCTTGACAAGTGCATGTTTCAGGCTGATGAACAACAGGAGGGGTCACAGACATAAGACCAGCTGTTAAATAAAGCTCTTCTGACCTTAGCTGTCATGTGGGTATATTAATGCTGCCCTTTGTGGACACAAGCAATTTTCACCCATTTATTAATTATATGTTTTAAATGTGATAACACCACTGTGTTTTGTATCTCCTAAACCTCCAGGGGTGTACACAGTGAGTTTAATACTGGCAACTTCTAATTGTGGGAAATACGAACACGTCTTATAAAACTACAATTCCCAGTAGAGACGTGCCACACTGATAAAAGTATTTCGTTCAACCAATTAAAAATGTTTAGGGTAATGGTTCACATCTATACTCTATAGCTTGAGCCAATGAAAAATAAATAACTTGCCTCAAACAATATTTCTTATGTCCATGGAAACTATGATATAAGACTTGGTACAAAGTATATTTTCTTGTTGAAGGAAGTCAATTAATTTAAATTCTATATTTAATCCAAACAAACATGGATTTTATCAAACAGTTTTTTCTCGTTAAAATTAACTAAATATTATTTGTTTTATCCAATCAAAAATGTATACATTTTGTTAAACTATAATTTTCTCATTTAATCTAATCCAAAAAAATATAGATTACATCAATAATTCTCATTACACATTGTGATATTTAATAACGGATTTATTACTTATAAAACAAACATATGTACAGGGTATCTGCATTGTTCAAATAAAATGTAACAATTTAAAATACATAGAAAAACTGCACTGCGGTTGTATGCCTAAAGGCATAAAAATGAAAAATAATTCTTGCCAGAAAACAGTCAAGTTTCTCAAGGGTCAGATTGGAACTTTGAAGAGCTGACAGCCAAACATATTGACCTTTGAAACCAAATGCGGACGCAACTTGCGTACTCTACCAGCCAGAGCAGAGCCCATCAGTGCCACAGGGTAATTGCTATAACAGTTTTTATATTTTCAAACAGTTGAACTTCAGAATGACGAACCATAACTAGTCACACAACAGGTGTGTAACCGTTTCATTCTCCAGGACAGTCACATACGTTTTCTGTGACTTGTTATTGTCTTTATCATTTTCCATGACGTGTAGGAAACCTGAACTAAGCTCAATTGTAGAGCTGGTCATAGAGCTTCTTGACCTTGGTGACCATGCCTTTCGGGTCCAGCTCCATGAAGACTTTCTGGATATATTCAAATGTCAATTTTAATGTCTTGGGATATTCCAGATTGAGAGCATAAAGGAAGCCCAGGAGAATGGCGACAGCATTTGCAACAGACGCCAACTTATTCACAACCTCTTGTCCCTCAAGAATGATGCCAATGTCTTTGGTTGCGGCTTGTGCATCTCTGATGACGAAGATTGCGATAGTTTCCCGCTGAAGAATTTGTCCAGCCTCATCCTTCTCCGACACCTGGAAAATAATTTAGGAAAAAAGAACTGAAATCAATATAGCTCGGGTTTCCCCCCAGATGAATAGCCTAACTGTTAAGACATATCGTGGACGTCCTGGAAGGCCATAATTGGCTGTAAGAAGGAATTGTATTGTGATGCATAGCTTTGGCTCTTGTCTGTAGCTATTGTCTGAGCACGTCTTTAAACACTACTAGGACTGCCTATTGGTTACTCGCTGTGTTGGTGACATTTGAATTTGACTCCTATTACACTTGTTGTTAGTCACTCTGGATAAGAGCACCTGCTAAATAACTAAAATGTTATGTAAAATGTAACACACATCATATAAAGTGGAATTTTAACACCTCAACAGTAATCTTGCCTCACCAGGAATTCTTTGATCAGGTCCTCCACCGATTCTCCCATGTTGAGGATGAGACATTTGAGAGCAATCTCCCTCTTTGTAGTGGTGTCAGTATCCTGCATGAAGACAGTCACAATAATTAATGTTAATTGTTCAGTTCGTCCATTCAATCAGTGCGAGTGTGCCACGGTTTGTTAATGTGGGATTGAGAGCTAGTGTATGTAGGAATGAATGCATGGGAATGAGCTTTAGGTGATAAATGAGTAAGGATGCATTTAGACAGTAGAGACATGAAAAAAGAGCATAGTTTGGCGTGAAGGTAGGGCTGGACACTTTCATATCAGTCGATAAAATAATGATTACAATATCAGTCAATTAGTGTGTCAACCATATTAAGGGCATGAAAAAACAGCCAAGAATTCCCATTACGCCAAAATGAATGTCTAAACATGTAGATGAACATGAAGAATGAATGTGCCAAGTCTATGAAACCTCTGGCTAAAAGGTTGCTGTGTCGGATCAGTGACCAATGCTATAGATAATTGATTATGTATTGAAAGATATATCTATTGTTATTGAGGCATATATGTAAGTGAGCAGTAAAGTAAAAAACATCTGTACATACCGTTTCCACAAATGGCAGGAGCTTTGTCTTCTCCCGGATAGCTCCACCCTTCTTTCTGACGACTTGAATTAGTTCACTGCACTTCTCGTCAAGTTTCTGCATGAACCTTGCTTCAAGGGGTATTGTGGTTACTCTGATGAATTCTTCATTCACCTAGGGAATATAGGTAGTATAGGTATATATATCAAAAACAGACCAAGGATATGTGCCTCATGCAAAAGCATGTGATTTAGCTTTACGTATATTTGATTACACACACATATCAGTGTGCGAAAAAGTACACGTCCCACCGTCCGGGACGTGTTATTTACAATATCGGACAAGTAGATCTTTCAATTGACTTGTCCGGCGGACAAGTGACGTTTTTTGCCCCGATGTATTGACAAATTATTGATAAATTCAGTTTACAAAAGGCAGAACTCATTCGCAAATTGTCCGTGTCCGCCATTGTTCGTTTAGAAATGTTAGTTTCGGTTCTGCTTGTCGATTCATAAGGAAATGCATCTCGCCGCTTTCTGTACAGTTAGACGGGGGCGGGGCGGGAAGTGTAGCACAGTGGCAGGGTTGGGAAGCAAAACTCGGTTCCGAGTAGGAACAAATAACAATTGTCCGGTCCCGGGATTAATAAGAGTTGTGAGGACAGGAGGCGAGGCCGAGCCCCGCAGACCACAGCTCTCTCACTCTATGCTCCGTATCAGCTGATCGCTGCACGGTGCAGCTCAGCGTCTCTCTCTTTCTACACACAGCGGATCCGCTGCCTGTTTAACAGCCTCATCTTTGTCAAACTTTCTTATGTTCTTTCTCTAACACGTAATGAAGGTTAAGCGTTTTAGCTCCTGTGTTGTTAATATTGACCACCATTTCCTTTATGAAGTGAAGCAGCCTCCCTGTCTGTCCTCGTGCTGTCCTCACATCCCCGGACCCCAGACTCGGAGGAGCAGGATGTCAGTATTGTTTATGAAGCAGGGTATAGAAAGTACATTATTGAAATGCTATTTATACTATTTATTAACTTTTACAAACAGTGAGCAGCTGGGCAGCTGCCAGCATGTGTATTGCAGGACATGTGTAAGCGTGCAAGTATCTTTGAGTTGTAGAAAAGCGCTAGGATAGGCTATAAATATAATAATAATAATAATAATAACTTTATTTGTATAGCACCTTTCATACAGGGGATTGCAGTTCAAAGTGCTTTACATCAGTAAAAAATAAGACCTCAAATCTGTGTAAAACAAGCAGCAAGAGCAAAGCATAAAGTGGGATAAAATAATTAAAAATAAAAACATGGGGAATAAAACATAAAGAAATAGTGCAATGTCAATCACAGAGAATAGTGCAGTATAATAGTGTAAAATCAGTCAAATGCTTTGGTAAAGAGAGCCTTTTAAAAATGCCTAATGTATTGGCTTCCCTAATATTGTTCGGTAACGTGTTCCACAGTTTTGGGGCGTAGTTTACAAAGGCTGCATCACCGATTTCTTATGACTCTTTCTGGTGACCTCTAATAGACCTGCATCTGATGATCGCAGTTTTCTGGCAGGTGTGTAGTTCATTAGAGAGTCAGCAATGTAGCTGGGTCCTTGTCCATTTAGAGCTTTGTATATGAGGAGAAGCACCTTAAAATCAATTCTAAAAGTTACAGGAAGCCAGTGTAGAGTAGCTAAGACAGGACTAATGTGTTCTCTCCTTTTGGTATTCGTTAGTAGTCTAGCTGCAGAGTTTGTACATTCTCAAACTGCACCACTTGGAACTAACTAAACAATGCAGAGATTATTTTTTATATAATTGTATTCAATAACCGTAAGAAATTAAACAGTATAAAGTGATTTGTAAATAGGAATACAGATTTGACTTAATGTTTTCATAAATATATTTGTATCCCAGTTTGTCATGGGACTTATTTTTACCCTCTCAAAGAACCGGAATCGAGAAACAAAAATAACCGGAATCGAAAAGCAGAACCGGAATCGTTAAAATCCAAACGATACCCAACCCTATGTGTGATGCAGTAAAATCTTACCGCTCACTTACATTAGCGGTGTTGTAAAAACCGTGGGAAAAAGTAAAAAATACGATGACGAAGAAGAAGATTCCAGTGGCCCCAATTTGTGTCAATTCTGGACAAGTGAAACATTTATTCGGACAAGTAAATTGCCAAACTCACTTGTCCATGGACAAGTACTCTCTAAAAACTTTTTCTCACACTGCATATACATACATACTATGAGTAAAGTTAGTGTACCTCTTGAACTTCGAAGAGTGCTGGCCATCTCTCGATCATTTCGTGCAAAGATGTTTTCTTGTCGACAATTTCTTGCCTCCGAAATGCGAACGTCCGAGCCATCTTCTGTCTTATTGTTTGGACATTGTTCCTTTTCTTTACCTCAGACAAGAGGGCCACTCTCTCTTGCTCCATGGACTCTGTTGTCTCGTTGAAAGGCAGAGATGGGTAATGGTTAGAGTCAGCTCGCCTAGGTTTCTTTATGTTCTTTGCTGGGTGGGCATCCGTCAGCAACTTTCTTTTCAGAGTATTCACAGTCAGCTCGTCAGATGATGAACTGTGTGATTTCAGGTATGTGCGATAGTTGTACATCTTCGTCTTGAGTCTCTGTTTCCATCCGTAACTGTGGTTGAAGGACCCAGGTTCTTTCATACAGGGGTGTGTCTGTGTGAGTGCCTCTGCCACTTCACTGAAGTCTGCATCGCTAGGATAGGATTTGTATGAATAGACTTTGTCAGCGAGCGTTTCCAGTATGTTGGAAAGCATTTTAGAGCTGGGAGTGAGTCTAACCTGGTTTCTCTGGTACTCTGCATTTCCATCCCTAAGTTGTGTTTCTGTTGAATGAGAGAAAGTAGGGATGAGGAACACCTTGGGCCACTGCTCCTTTCTGTAGGTGTCCGAAGAAGGGCTGCTTACGGGTAATGTGTCACCCGAGCATGCAGATGAAGACATACTGGAATCATCTTGGCGTTGAAAATTAGCCTTATCCACAGAGTATTCCACTGGCTCTAAGAATAAAGTCACACTGGGTACTACATTAATAACTTTCAAAGTGGCAAGATCCTTGAGTTCTGAAGTTGAAGTTAAGTTAACCCAAGTGCCGAAATCAGCGTCTTTGTATTGAAGCCGTATTTCATTAGTTAGACCACAGAAATTCGTTATTTCTTGGATGACTTCGTCAACCGAGGAGGGGATGCCATTAGGAAGCTCCAGCTTGATGCGACTGTCCTCTTCTAAAATCACCAGGAGCCGCGTGACGCCCGCCATGTTTGGAGATCCTCTGAGTGGGAGGGAAAGAAAGCAGGGTGGGGTTTGGAGAGAGAGAAAGATATTAGAGATGTGCTTTTTTCATGGTTGACTAATGATTGTGTGCTATGAACAAATAGTTTTACGTGCAACATTAGCTTTGTTGAATTTAAATGATATGATCATTCATGTTAATTACAATGAAAACAAAATTAACCTGCATAATTCATCACATCCACTTTGCTTCTGACCCACCCCAAACAGATATTACTTTATGCTAACCTTAACCTTGAATATATCGCTTAAGTGTAATAAGCCGCATGGCCCCAACTGTGTAGTCTGCCAGGGGGTAAGGATCGGTCAGTTGAGATGCCTCAAAAACTTCAATCTCCTTCGATTTCGAGTTGATAGGCTCTGTAGTGTTCCATGTACCAAGAACTTAGTTTCCGAACAATGAAGACCAATTCCTTTTTGAGAACCACCATCTGGATGATTTCCGTGAATGCAGGCATCCCTCTGATTGATCCACGAGCAAGGATCATTCCAAGTCTGTAGTTAAATCCGTTATAGATGACATTTTCGGCCAAAGAAACTTCCTTCACATTTGGGTTCTTGTGTTTGACAGCCTGTGCAATATCATCTTTCAGGACGTCAATGCTAACAGTTGAGAACTGTTTCACTTCCAGTAGAGGCTTAGGAAAGCTACATGAGTAGAGCTGGTGTGCCATGGATAACTGGTGTCTCTCTGCCAAGGACAACAACAAGTTTTTAAAGCAGCTAGTGTGTCGTACAACTCTCTTAAAAAAGCTATGCTTGGCTTCAAATCTTAAAGTCCAGAGAGAAACTAGAGGACCAAACTGATAGATTAGCTGTGGGTAGTGTTCCAAGAAGTGATGCTTAGGAAGCAAGTTGGAGTCTGGGAAAACCTCCTTAAACCGTACTCTATGCTCAGAGATTTTGAAATTCAAATAAGCTATCGTTTCGTCAGTGTGCACCGGTGTGACAACAAGGTCAACTATGTCCTTCAAGTCAGTGAGGAGATTCCAGGCAGGTTCATCAGCAGGCACTTTCTGTCCCAGGAGGAGCGGCAAAAACCTGATCAAACTCCAATTCTCGTGAGAATTGCCACCAACTGTTCTCCTTGTTGCATAGGTAAGAGGCACAGGATGGGGACAGTTTGTTTTATCTGTCCACTTGAAGGGGAAAGTTTTTATAGAGTCATTCAAAAATTCCAAAGTAAAGTACTTCTTCGAGGTGAACACAGAGAGACAAAGAGCTATTTCACGAGGAACAATTCCTTCAAATAGATCATGAACGATGTCTGGAGGAAAGCCAGTTGTGACATTAAAATGAGCAAGTTTTTCCGACAAAACACACCTCCTCTTAACACCAAAACAATTGGCCAATGATTCTTCCTCAAGTGTTTTAAGATGTCTTGCGTGACCCTCCTCTGTCCTCAAAGAGAATGCTCCACTTCCTACGTCACTCGTTTGAAAATCTAATTTCCGAGCTGTACAAAACCTACAAACATAAGCACTCGAAAAACTCTCCACAAAACCAGCAAGACTATGAGCACCTAGGTTGTCAGCAACAACACATTGCACTGTTCCCTTTACACATTTTCCTAACTTGGCCACAAATATTCCATGTTGCTCTAAAATAATGATGTCATTAAAGGGGAAAGGAAACACCAATTACAGTTATAATATTCCGGTAGTTTATTCATTTTACAATGGATATTGATCGTAATATTTATTGTATATGATATTACTCGCCAAAAGAAAATTAATTATCCGCCAGCCGGGTGGGGAATTCCGGGACCAGGCCGCCGCCATTAGGGGAGTCCCAAATGGTGACGTCACTGGCTGTGTTTTCGCTCCACCAGAAGTTAACACAACGTAGCAGATATGGCAGCGATGGAGGAATTTTGCAATGAGATCGACGTTTTGAACGATGAATTTGACTATTCGTCGGGAGATGACATTGATGTGGAAGCATCTACAGTTACCAGGCATCCCATGGCCTATGCTTATGAACCGATTCGGTCGAATAGAGTGGCATACGATCCGGAATAAAAAAATAAAAAAAACACAATGCTAACAGTGAGCCTCTGAATTAGCCCCGAGCGAAAATGCTAACCTATTACTGCACCGAAAATCACTCCTAGCTCCCTTATTACTTATCCTAGCCGCACATCCAACACATCGTTTGTGATCGCAAGGAGACACAGAATCTAACGGTGCCCACCTCAACACTGAAAGATACAAACTCGCGAGGTCATCCACAAAAACGTACATCAAAACAAGTGGCGCTAGGTACTAACATACGCCAGGCTAACGGCTTACCTTCCTCATTGTCTGGTCTAAACTGGTTTTCAATGGCATTACAACGATAAAAACGATGATGTAGTTAATCCATAGGTTAATATCCAATGGGGCTGTGTCCCCTTTGAAATGTTCTGATAATCTATAAGCAATACAACTGCAATTCCGTTATCTGCTGTCCGCTCTGTGCTCCGTGCGCTCTGGGTCCTGCAATACCATCCATTGATAGCAATACTAGCCTTTTTAGGGCTGTTTTCGACAGATGAGCGTGTGTATGCCAGTTTAATTAGTTGAGCTATAGAACACCCCCAATTCTCTATTGTGCGTCATAATAATAGCTACCATTTAGTTTGGACGCGATTGCGTTAATTAATAAGGTCACACTGTGTCAGTAAATACATGTGTGAGCTAGTAATCTGGTAGCGCTGCAATATTTACCTCTCTCTCGGCAGCTGAAGCAACTCGTTTGGTGGCTCAAACTTCACGTTTGTTGACACTGTCATTGTCTTGCGCGGCCGACGTGCTGGGACGGTCGGTGTTCCCGACTGCATACGTTGAGAAATCGAATATTGTGGGAACAGATCCTGGCTTCAAATCCAATGTTTTGTATTGAACCAGGCATCCAGACTGGACTTTGAGCAGCTTCTCATCCTTTAGTGGCAGCCTATGGAAATGTACTTCTTCCTTCTTTGTATAAAATCCATTTGTGCAGCCTGGGGCAATACAATAAACTCCTGACGACGACCGTTTTCTTGTAATGTAAACTACTGGTGCATTGCACGCCATGTTGTTTGTTATTGAGCTTTGGCCCAGGAAGCCAGTCAGTGACGTCACTGGAAAAGTCCCGGAGCAATGGAAGCGCCCATGGTCATTAGGCACGTATTTCAAAAAGTAAATTCGCGTATCTCGATCGTTTACATTGGAAATAGACTAGATAAATACATTTCCTAATGGTAATATTGTCGCATGGAAAGCAGTTTGAAAAGTGTTTCCATTTCCCTTTAATCAAAGGTTCAAGAACTGCCTTGTATCCATACAACTTTACATCATCACTTTTGATCAATGCAGCCAAGTAGATTGATGACAATGAAGAGTGTGAACCAGGTGGAAGATTGCCTAAAATCCAGTATATGGCACAGATTTTATGTATTTTGCGTGAAGTCCCAAGGGGATTACAAACCTCAAAATCATCTATGTACAGAATTAATGAAACTGCACACTCATTTGATAAAAGACTGTTTTCTTTAAAGTTCGCACCATCCCAGAGACATCTGTATACCTGCCTCTCACTTGACACTGATTGAAGTTTCTCCTTTAAATTAACTGCATTGCTGAGGATAGTCTCACAATTCAAAACCTGCTGCAACGTTTTTAGTACAGGAATATATTGAAAAGACCTTCTGTTCTTTCGGTCAATTACATATTCTACTGGTTCCACTACACAGAACTTACTTCTATAATATTTGTTGCGCCTCCATGCAGTAGATAATGGGCCTTCTTTTCCAATAACAAGTTGAATAGGATGTGAGGTACAGAGTTCTGTCGCTAACTCTTGGACAAGTGATTCATCTACCCGACAGTTATGATCCACAAAAAACTGAGTGATAGTCTCCTGAGTGACCGGCACAGACACAGTCCCTATGAGATATTGCAGTTCCTCAAGGAGTATATTTACAGCTGCACTTGACACCAGGTAGCTATGTTCCAATTTCAGTAAAACTGAGGCTAATTTTAGCTCAACATCTTTTCTCAAATCTCTAGGTTCTTCAAAAGTTGGTTCTTCAAATTGTAAATCCTCATTTAACTCAGTGTCACTGTTAACTGAATCCAAAGCAGAAGGATTGAAGAGTGATCTGTGAACTATTCCAGGTTTTAAATCTCTAACTGTACACACTTTGTGTTTTCTCCATTTATGAGTGTGGAAACTTCCATATATGTTGGTTTGATATAAACAATCAACATAAATACAAGGAACTAATTCATTATTTTTCAAATGTTGGCCAATGTGGTGAAAAAAGTCTGTTTCAGTAGTAAGTTGATTTTCGTCACAAAGATGGCACTTAAAATGTGAGATATCTGCTCTTGAGGATTGCTGAGAAGGGTGTTGTGTACAAAGATGCTTCAGTAGTGCATTCCATGTTTTACATGAAAATGGGCAGTTTTCATATAGGCAGGGATAAGCATGGTGCCTTCCATAATGTTGATGATCTAGTCTATAATGTTTTAGCAGTTCAGACCTTCTGGTACATGAATAGCCACAGTCCTTGCATCTCCACATCCATCAAATAACCAATAACTCCCCCCCCCCCCACCATTGAAAAATGAAATCCCCAAAAAAGCAAAAATCCCCAAAAAGTTTCTACTGTATGTCCAACCGTAACAGCAGCGATGAGAGGGTTGAGGCTGAAGATATAGATGTTTCCACTCGAGGAAATCAATATCCTAGATAGGAGTGAGAGGAGTCTGAAAGAGGGAGAAAAAAAGAGAGATTAACTCATAGTCTTCAAAAACATCACCAATATAAATGCTCAAATCAATGGCAGAATATGATTTAACTTTAATGCAATCAATATAGTTGTTGAAGACCTTTGTGTGCGTTCATCTAGCTATATTTTTATCTACGATTGTACACACCTATAGTAAGGTTAACTTAACAGTGTTTTTCGATTGGAAATTTCATATCTTGTTGGTCAAATTGACATTACATTACAAATTAACAAAACAAAAAATCTCTCAACATGCCAAAAGATAAAAACATGCACTGCAGGTCCAAAAAGCGAGGTTGAAAAATAAAACTTGAAGTTGAATTAGAACGTGACTTATTGTACAGTGGTAACGTTAATTAGCTAGTTATTAGCTAGTTATTAGCTAGCAAGCAGCTAGCATACCACCATGCGGTCCCGGCCCGGCCCGCATGGTGGTATGCTAGCTGCTTGCTAGCTAATAACTAGCTAATTAACGTTACCACTGTACAATAAGTCACGGATAAAATGAGTTAATTTATGTAACATTTACCAACGTTGACATCACATATTGTTACCAAGTCCAAGTGTATAGTTAAACTAAACTAAGTTTAAGACTTACCAACATGGACATCACGTAATGTTAGCAAGTGTAACGTTAAACTAAAATAAGTTTAACATTTACCAATGTCGACATCAAATAATGTTACCAAGTACGTTTGCAGAGAAATGGCAAAAATATATAGCACGGAAAAATAAAACTTGAAGTTGAATTAGAACCACCATGCGGGCCGGGACGCATGGTATGCTAGGTAGCCAGCTAATAACATGGTGGTATGCTAGCTGCTTGCTAGCTAGCTAATTAACGTTACCGCTGTAACATAAGTTACGGATAAAATGAGTTAATTTATGTAACATTTACCAACGTCGACATCACGTATTGTTACCAAGTGTAAAGTTAAACTAAACTAAGTTTAAGACTTACCAACGTGGACATTACGTAATGTTAGCAAGTGTAATGTTAAACTAAACTAAAGTTTAACATTTACCAACCTCGACATCAAATAATGTTACCAAGTACGTTTGCAGAGAAATGGCAAAATATATAGCATGGAAATAACAGTATGCTACGAAATACAGCAGCATAATTAAATTGTTGTTTTCACTTACCACAATGTAATGGTTGCTCTCTGTCTCTCCGGTGCAGGAAAAGATCTGTCGTGCTGAGAAATGGCTCTCTTCCTGGGCGGCCTGGGTTGTGTGAAGACGGTCCTGTTTTATAGCTTTCTGTTTAATGCGCATGTGCGGGCCTATGCGTAACCTTAAAATTGTATATTCGTCAAAACGGATATTTCTTAGTTGAGCTCTGAATTAAAAATATTTTCATTCAAAAAATATATTGAAAAACAAATTATTATTTGAAAAAATAAAACAAATAATGTTAAATTGAATGAAAGGAGAATTATAAATTGGATGGAGTACAGCTCGAAAACCTTTTTCCAGTGCATAGAACATGTTACGAAACACACAATAGCCAGCATGTGTAGTTCTGGGGGGGGGGGGGGGGGGGCGCTTGGCTGGAACCGTCCAATTCCAGTTTTGGATAGTCTGTCGTGGTTCCATTTCAAAGAGCTGTTGACACTCGGCGTAACCTTGTCGAACTGCCACTCCAACATCCAATCACATGGCTTGAGGACTAATCACGGGGTTTGTAAAGCAAGGGGGATGTTGTAGTCCCAAATGATAGCTGGGGATTCTAGGTAGTGTAGTGTCTTCGGAAACTCTGTAGTGTTAAACTCAGAAAAAACGATGTGTTTCTCTGAATCGAAGGTTAAAAACACAAGAGCATTGTACACAATTCAAACCAATCAATATTGTGTAATTAACAAAGATAAACTGATGTTTTTCAGTGGATGAGTAATGCAGATATCACTGTGTAATCATTTGACAGTGAGGGGAATACATCCGGTTTTATTATGAAAACTTCGAGACCGGAAAAACTGTTGTCTACGGTGGCCCTGAAGTGCAAGACACCACAGCATTTCAGAAAACACCACAGCATTTCAGAAAACACCACAGCATTTCACAAAACACTACAGCATTTCACAAAACACCACAGCATTTCAGAAAACACTACAGCATTTCAGAAAACACCACAGCATTTCAGAAAACACCACAGCATTTCAGAAAACACTACAGCATTTCAGAAAACACTACAGCATTTCAGAAAACACTACAGCATTTCAGAAAACACCACAGCATTTCACAAAACACTACAGCATTTCAGAAAACACTACAGCATTTCAGAAAACACTACAGCATTTCAGAAAACACCACAGCATTTCACAAAACACTACAGCATTTCAGAAAACACCACAGCATTTCAGAAAACACCACAGCATTTCACATTGGACGGAAAGGGTATTCCTTTGTGATTGGACAGAGCCAGCCAGAGAAGCACTGCTGTGATTGGTTGTTTTTGCTGCCAGTCAAGAAATGACGCTTGTGATTAGCCCAACACAGAGCTATTTAATAGAAGAGTTACGACACCGGAAGTCCAAAAACGGTTATCGTCACGTGGTTCATGTAGACGAGGGATCGTTCCCCGGAAGTTCATGGCGGGCAATGTGAATGCATTGATAACAGGAGATAGAACTACGATTTTTGGTAATTATTAGTGAATAAAGTTTTTGATTCGCAATATTTATACAACAAATCGATATGTGTATGTATTTACATCAATATGCTTTCAAAAATAAAATCGAATTTGCTAATATTAAGTGATACTATTAGGATTAGTGTGAACAACTAGTTTACATGTTACTAACAGTGCCTTGGTTAAAGAGCCTGTTGCTGTTTATTTATAGCTTTGAATTCTTTCAAATCAATATTATCATCTTAAACTTGTATGGTAGTCAGGAGCATCACTTGCTAATGTTTATTGATACATTTAGAGGGAGGGGATCTAAAGTAATGCTTTAAAATTCAGATTGGATTCATTTCTACAATTTTATTAAATCCATGGTAGTTTCAGTAATCCCATGGTAATTGAGGACTGAAGTTATCTAAATGACTAATGTCGTCTTTATGGCTTTCAGAAAGGACAGGAGACCGACAGGATATGATGATGATGATGTTAAATGTGTTGCTTTAGGAACATCCATTGCAAATACATGGAATTCAATAAACATAGAAGAGCATATCATGCAGTTTGTCGGTGCCTTTTCCTCCGTGTTGTCCTGGTTTGCTGTGCTGCCTCCTAGTCGCCACCATGGTTTGCTGTGCTGCCTGGGGATGCTCAAATCGCTCAGAGAAAGGAGTACGAATGTACGGCTTCCCCACTGACACAGAGCGGAGGAAAAAATGGCTGGCTCAAGTCAGCAGGATTAATTTCACGACCAACAGCAACAAAATATGTGATTTATATACAAACACTGCATTTGCACTTTTTCACAAAACGAAAATCACACCATTGGGAGAGCTTAATGTTTTGTTTAATACAAAAAAACAGGGAAAGGCTTGAAAAACACAGAGTTGAGACTCAGGGTGCAGGGTGAGGGTCTCAGTGCAGGTATTCAGGCTCCATTGAACCCCCCTCTGGTTCTTGTGCTGAGAGAGGGAGCAACAGACAGGAGAAAGGGTTATACACACCTATATAGCACACCTATTGCCTTGGGGAGATAACGTGTTTACTTATATAAAACAGTAGTATTAAACGTACCTTGTGTTTTCACTCTCACTTAAATCCCTCTCCCTTTGCCATCAATCCAGAATCAGCTGAGCTGCAACATTATACAGACAGGTAATAATCAACATAATCACAAGGACACAATATGGCTCTGCTAAAAACACTCACTCTTACACGCACCAAAGTTATATTTATCTAATATTTAACTCCCTCCACCCCCGCATACAATCCCGTTTAGAGGCCCCTCTTCTCTAATTCAACATGTTGGACGAAATGACAGAGAGAACGGAATTTACAATTAAAAGGCTGTTCAACGTGTGTTGCTAACTTGCTTCGGTATGCTACCTTAATCTGTTATCTGTAAACGTTCCCTAAATCTACTAATTTAGGGATAATCCACTGACATCCTTTAATACACATGTTCATTTGAATCAGATGTACTGATAATATCCGCAATATACATCTTTAAACTTCTTCTTACCTTTAAAAGTCCGTCACGAACGGTGTATTATGCTGCAACTCCACAGCTCTGCCAGCCTTGGCGCTAACTTCCGGGGAACGATTGAGAGGCTCCACGATCCGCCATTGCTGTAAAAAAGTGGTCCATTGGAGTGAACGGAGATGTCGTAACTCTTCTATTAAATGGCTCTGGCCCAACACATCAGCTGTTAGCTGTTAGCACACACTCAGAGCTCACAGCTCCTCATATCTGTTCAGAAACTGGACAAAAGTTAAACATGTACAAACCACAGACTGTCTATGTCATGGTGAATACAGTCGCTGCTTTATTTATGTCTGTATGACGTTGTTGTGAGCGTGGACGGAGCAGCTACAGGTTAGTTTAGCCTGATGGATCCGATTCCGATAGGATTTACATGGAGATACGGCCCGCCCCCTCTCCAGCGTCTTGTTCGAATGACAGGAGTAAATACAGAATTAATGCTTTATTAACTCATGGTTTTTAAGGGGCTTATCTCCATGTAAATACTATGGTAGACTACCCAATATTCACATCGCTCTCATTTCACCGCGGCTGCTCGAGTTTCACCGCGGCTGCTCGAGTTTCACCGCGGCTCTCAGCTGTGTTTGCTCCTGTCACTGCTGCTGTCATTCAAACAAGAGGCGCTGGAGAGGGGATGGGGCCTATCTCCATGTAAATCCTACAACAAAATGAACATATTTGACCGTGATTTAATTGTAATACACGTTTCAAAGTGATGCCGAAGTAACTACATACTGATAACAGTTAGTAAAAACCATGAATTAACGCTTTGACAAGTCTGCAGACAAGACGGCAGGCGAAAAGCTTTTAAAATGCGTGTTTTCTGAATCGGATCCATCAGGCTAAACTAACCTGTAGCTGCTCCGTACACACTCACAACAACGTCATACAGACATAAATAAAGCAGCGACTGTATTCACCATGACATAGACAGTCTGTGGTTTGTACATGTTTAACTTTTGTCCAGTTTCTGAACAGATATGAGGAGCTGTGAGATCTGAGTGTGTGCTAACGGCTGATGTGTTGGGACCATACGTTGTGTGACCATGGTTGGGACATATTTCGCTGTCGGGTGTTGACCAATCACGAAGCGTCATTTCTTGACTGGCAGCAAAAACAACCAATCACAGCAGTGCTTCTCTGGCTGGCTCTGTCCAATCACAAACAAGAAGTGTTCTCCCTAAAGGAATACCCTTTCCGTCCAATGTGAAATGCTGTGGTGTTTTCTGAAATGCTGTGGTGTTTTCTGAAATGCTGTAGTGTTTTGTGAAATGCTGTAGTGTTTTCTGAAATGCTGTAGTGTTTTGTGAAATGCTGCGGTGTTTTCTGAAATGCTGCGGCGTTTTCTGAAATGCTGTGGTGTTTTCTGAAATGCTGCGGTGTTTTCTGAAATGCTGCGGCGTTTTCTGAAATGCTGTGGTGTTTTCTGAAATGCTGTAGTGTTTTCTGAAATGCTGTGGTGTTTTCTGAAATGCTGTGGTGTTTTGTGAAATGCTGTAGTGTTTTGTGAAATGCTGTAGTGTTTTGTGAAATGCTGTGGTGTTTTGTGAAATGCTGTGGTGTTTTCTGAAATGCTGTAGTGTTTTGTGAAATGCTGTGGTGTTTTCTGAAATGCTGTAGTGTTTTCTGAAATGCTGTGGTGTCTTGCACTTCAGGGCCACCGTAGTTTTCACCCACGCTAACTTTACATGGAAGCTGCATACACGTTATCCTGGCAAGACCTCAAATCATCTTCGTACTATCTATCAAACTATACTGTAGATCCTACACATCGACTGGACGTGGATTCTAAAAGTACAATATACACTTCTCGCTAGAAATCGAATCAAAAAGCATTTTAATGGCCAAACTATTCCACAATTTAGGATTTTCCAGAGAGGGTTATTTGTGAATAAATGTCCCTCCGGAGCATTTGCAATCAAACAAAACGATATACCGTGTCATGGCGATAACCGCGATATGCGCATGCGCGATATTCACACCGCAGGGACGTGTGGTTTTTTTCATTTTTTCTAAAATGCTAACGCACTTTAGCACAGAATTCAAAATAAAGATACACATATCGAAACTGCACATACAATATATCCGATTAAAGCTGAGACTCCACAGATTATTTAAGTATAGTATAGGGCTGCAACAAACGACTAATTTGATAATCGATTAATCTGTCGATTAATTAAACAATTAATCGATTAATTAAACAATTAATCGACTATTCGGACTATTACTGTATGCCTTGCACAATTTCTCAAACGCTCTTATTTAGCCATCAACTTTTAGATTTAGTTTGAGGTTGTTTTAGGCATGTGGAAACTAACAATGAAGACAATAAAGATGAATACTTGATTCAAAAATACATATATTATTAAATTAATTAAACACATTTTGAACAAAATTAACATTGCTTTTAATTTAAATTAAATAAATAATATTTCACATCAAAAGAAAGTGTCTTAACAAATCGTATTAAATAATCTGATGACAGAACTGTAAACAGAATAGCTGAAACTTTAACAAAATAAATAACTCAGTTACCTCTAATCATTAACCCATGTTTGTATAATGTAGTTAACTCTGTGTGTTGCTGCTAGCATACATAACACCTGACGTGGAAACGTTACTCGTGGATGGGGCTACAGAGCTACTAGAAAGACAGTCGAACCCGGTGCATTCCTCCGTCTGAATATGGTGCACTTTTGCTAAATGTTTAGATAAATTGCTCGTGTTACCGCCCTTACATGCTAAACTCTTATTGCACTTTTGGCAACGAGCATTCTCCACATCGAGACGGGTAAAGTTTAACCACACCTCGGAGCGCATTCTCTCCGCCATCTCCGCAGTGTTTTGCTACATGTAGCATGTGTGTAAACTGCCCCGCCCCCTCGCACACAGACGGGGGAGAGAGATCTCGTCTGATCGAAAATACATCATAGACGCATTTGTTTGTCTTTTTGCATATTAGAAACGAGTTGGCGACACTAAGACTGCGATATAATGTTGTTGTAGCAATAATACATGACATATATTTTTTAAATGTCTCCAGTACCGATAAAAAGACCAATAACGTTGGAGCTTAACGACGCGTAAAACACATGTGATGACGTCACCAACGAATCGACGACTGAATTAGTTGGCAACTAATTTGGTAATCGATTTTAATCGATTAAGTCGATTAGTTGTTGCATCCCTAGTATAGTATCTAAGCGATACGATCTTGCGACAGGGGAAGCAAACACAGACATCACAACACGTACCTTTACGGAGCTTTTACGGGAGATCGTCTCACCGTAGCTGTCAATCTGATCAAAAGACGTGTTCAATGGCATTAAAACGAGAAAAAACGCGGCTGAATCGGTTGATCCATAGGTTAATAATGTATCTGTGGCTTTAAAGCAATTGTTTATAATCCATCATTCCATTTTTATGTAAAAATCGGAGCACAAAAGTTAGCTTCTAATGGTAGCCACCAGAGTGTATGCAGCTTCCGGTTTTTGCTACGCGTCACTCTCACTGCCGCATAGCCAAGACCGGAAGCAGCAGCCACTCTGGTGGCTACCATTAGCACCTAACTTTGCTCTGCGATTTTAACATAAAAATGGAATTATGGATTATAACTGAAATAATTTGTTTATACAGAGACGTTAAAAACCTATGGATTAACCGATTCAGCCGCGTTTTTTCTGGTTGTAATGCCATTGAACAAGACTTTTGATCAGATTGACAGCTACGGTGAGACGATCTCCCCTAGAAGCTCCGTAAAGATACGTGTTGTGATGTCTGTGTTTGCTTCCCCTGTCGCGAGTTCGGATGTCTCAGTGATTAAACTATATACCTAAATAATCTATGGAACCTCAGCTTTAATCGGATATCTTGTATGTGCAGCTACAATAAGTAATAAGGGTACTTTTATCTTGAGTTCTGTGCCAAAGTCCGTTAGCATTTTTCGATGCTTCTTATGACACTTGTGTTTTGTTTTGGTAAAAATGGTTTGTATCGTCAGTTAGCTGAGATTATTTCCGTTAATCTGGTATAACACATTAATAGGTTCTTAAATATTAAGATCCCCTGAGACACAGTGTCGTAAAAAAAATAAATAAAGTACCCGCCGGGACCTTGGAGCTTAACAGGTTAAAGATATATATCGCAGGGGAACAAAAAACCGCAATATCAGTTTTTGTCAATATCGTGCAGCCCTACAACATACACTTTAAACCGTGTCTCTGGGTCATAATAAGGGCTTGAACAATCGGCCTATATGGTCGTTTTTTGTAGGAGGACAGGCTGCTTTGAAATTATTACTGATAATCCATCATTCCATTTTTGTCAAAAACTGAGATTTCATATAGAGTGTGAGAGCTACAACCCAGCTTCCGGTGTTATGCAATCTGGCTGTGCATCACTCATTCACAAATGGTAATGTTTAGATGGACTTTAGGAACTTTCCCTCGATTATATTGGCTCTAACGGTTCAAAAGAGGTGTCAATCATCAAAATCAACCGAGGGGGGCCAGAGATATGGCAGATCCACCCAAATGACCCCAGAAGTGGGTTTCTTTTTGCCAAACCTCTCTAAAAAGGTCAAATGTCACTTGTTTTGCATCAATCTTGATACAGGGTACTTATTATATGTTATAGTGTGGATTCCTAAAGCTTTTAGTCTACTATCCCATCATTCAAGGGTGGTTTTCACTATAAGTAATGTTTTTTTTCTTTTTTAACGGACACTATAATTTTTTTTACTATGTTCAATCTAAATTTACTTTAAAATAAAAAATATCTATTTTGATTCTGACTCTTCTACATCCAACTCATAGGTTTATCATTGCTCAAGGCTTGAGGCATATAGGTGTAAGCAGGGGTAAAGTGCTATTTTTATAGGTGGTGTGTGGACCTCACATAGGGGGGTCCGGGGGCAAGCTCCCCCAGGAACATTTATTTTTAAAAGTTAAAAGCATCAATCTGGTGCACTTTGAGAGCAAAATGAAGAGATCTATGGATACATCTCTCAACACCCATTTGAAACAGAACTGTAAACAGATTTACTTTTTCTTTATGGATATTTATATTTTAAAAGAAGTCACCCTTTTAAACTTTATTCTTTTTTTACTGTCATATAGTATTTCATACCTGTTTTTCATTTATTCTCTTATTTTTTTATAACTATAATGATCATATAAACGTGTGCCTCGGAAATAATTGTTTACATTAATGGTGACCAAAACGTTTGAGACCCACTGAGATAACTTAGACTAAAGTTAATCTAAACACTCAGAGTCCATTAGTTCACTGAGCCTCTCAGTCTGACAGGAGAGGACTCCACTTTGTTGTTGAAAAAACTCTTTATAGCCGTTAGCGTAGCTCGCTACTAGCACCAGAAGCTAACAACTACGATCTCCGGGACCGGTGTGCTCTCTCTCTCTCTCTCGCACGCACACGAAATGGTTCATTCCACACACACAGAGCCGAGCTTTAATGAAACACAGAGACCCAGAGGTAATAGTACTGTATCATTTTCGAATCAATTATTTTTCAAATTATGATTATTATTATTTTTTTTAATAACCATTTTTCCTCCTGATCTCTCGCGCCCCCCCTGTCATGCCTCTGCGCCCCCCCCCTCCCCACCCACACTTTAGGAACCACTGAAGTAAGGGCTCATTGCACACTTTATATAGGCTCTCAAAAAAAGTGTTAGCTCCTTGAAGAAAGGTAGCAAAGTGTTTTCTACATGACTTCCTACATGTTGGGTGATTAAGTGGTAGAAAATTACCAAAAGTGTTAAATTGTTTAACCCTACATTTCGAGCGTGGAAATAAGCAATTAGTCCCATTGCCGCACATACCAGTATATCATCCCAGACCTCCCTTAATTTTCTTTCTGGACCCACATGCAGAGAAACTTCAACATAAAACACTATTCTTTCTACACTGGGTACTCACATTGCTTTTACAAATACAGATAGATACATTGTACCCCTCTTTACATCCTAACACCACTAACCCCATTCCTGTGGCCAAGATGAAGTGGTCTTAACAGCTCACAGATGCTCACCATGCACTGATGGTGGGCAGGTATTCAGGGTTGACTTCACCCCCCCCCCTTCCTTCCCTGGCTGCAGCGATTCACTGTGACAAGTTCAAAACACATGCTGGCTTTGCACTTTCAGCTACAAGTTGAAAGGGGCTGGAAACGCATTTGGATGAAATAGAGCCAAACTAACCATTCATCCTGTTTCATCTGTTTCATCCAATTCCAAACAGCGGTGAAAGAAGAGGACACAGCTCAATTACATATGTCAATAACAGGCGTGTATCAAAAGCAGTTACCTTTTTGAAGTTCAACACATTTTTCAAACGTTTTTTTTCATACGTGGCTTGTCAATCAAACAGTTTGCGGCAGAGTTGTGATGTCTGTCTTTCTTGATGGAGTTTGAGATTCTGAAGTTAGATCTATAAAGTAGAAGAGTTGGTCAAGTAGGCTTTTCTCTTTGAGAGAGCCCCCAAAAATATCCAGCAGCAACCAGGAATGTATCCCTCTTAAATACATAACACAAAGTTTAAGAAGTGAAAACATGGGGGATTGGAGCGACTGGTGTGAAAGAACAAGATATTTTACTTAAACTAAAGTAGCAATTCTAAAGTATAGAAACACTCTGGGATGTTTTATCTATAATCAGATCATAATCCTAATGTCAATTATATTTTGTAACTTTTATCTGCAAAGCACCTGTAACAAAATCTGCAGCAAAAAGTACAATGTTTGCTTCTAAATGTAGTAGGCTTTGGGACGATTCTAAAATAAAGGCTTTATTAATGAAAAATAAACATTTAAAGAGTAATTGGACGTGTTTACAGTCCCAGTTGACCTATTTACAGTTTTATAATGTTGGTCCATACTGAATGAGTACAAATTGGCTGCAAAGACAGTGTATGTACATCTCTATTTATAAATGTATTGTTCAGCTATGGAAGTTGTTGTATGGTTGCTATACTGATGCACCTGTTTCCATAGCGACTGTGAAAGACAGAAGCAAATGTTTGACAAACGTTGATGTAACAAACAGCCCACAATGACTCTTGTTTATTGGGAACAAATAAGGAAGTAATATGATACGTTCCCCCATTAGGTATTTTTCAGTCTGGTTTCCTTGTTTTTGGAAGAGAACATTTTATTTAAGTAAGGTTTGCCATTTAATTTCGATATTTTTCATTGTGTTTTGTATGCATTTTGTGGTGATGTGCAAGTCATTTTCTTCATGTATTTCTCTGTCTGTTAAATGCTGATTTGTATTAGTATTTTTGCCATTTAGTATGTAGTGAAGTTTGTGCTATTTGTTGGTACTTCAGTTGTAATGCATGTCAATACTAAAACAATACATACAATACTAATTTCCCAGCTATCAGCTGGTCGGGAGGATGTCTGATAACCACATAAACATTTTTAAAAGTATTATTTACAAGCTCTGCCTTCAACGACAATGAACAAAAATATAAAAGGCAACACTTTTGTTTTTGCTCCCATTTTTCCTGAGCTGAAATCAAAGATCTAAGGCTTTATCTATGTTCTCAAAAGACCTATAAAGTCCTCTGGGACAAATGTAAAATGTGTAATGTCAGGTTATTTAAATGAACTTTAATTGATTGATTGAGTGCGTTCTGTTCCCTACAGCCTGTCAAGTTATTTTAAACTGTGATTGTACCCTAACCTTAAACATCCTGATGTGACAATATATTACGATGTGGCAAAGGTCCCTTAATCATAATAAAGTTGTTACCAATTTGTGTTTAGCATTTTGAAAGGCACCGACAAGATCTTTCTGCCAATAGGGCATCAGATCATATATATGTGTCGTTCTGGGAGGCAGACACATTTTCCGAAGTTTATTTTGAAGGACTTTGTGATAGCACAAAGCAATGTAGAACGATTATAACACAACTGTTATCAGTTTTTCTGTCAAAATACTGAGCAGTATTTGCTTACACATCACCTGCTGATAATCAACATCTGTGCTTATGTGTCGTCTGTCAGAAGATATTATCAGACGGGGTTATTCCTGATCATCATGAGCTGCAGCTTGGTCCGGCCACCAGATGTCAGGCAGGTTGTAATATTAAACAGAGACCTTTAACAATGAATGGCAGAACACCTGCAACAAAAGCAACTACAAAGAGACTTTCCTCTGACAGCATTTCCTCTCTATTCAGCCTCCTGCATGACCCCGGCACCATCTTGGAAAAAGATCTCAGCGTTTGTTGCTCTGGATCAGACGCCGGTCCCTCGAGAGAGCTCAAAAGCAGCTTTCACAAATTGAACACCGACAGGCAGAAATTGAGGGTGGAGTGATGGAGAAAGGGCATGGTGCACCTGCCCGTAAATCTTGCAGAAGTTTTCCTTTCACGAGAAGCACTTGAAGAGAGAAATAACAAACAGTGGTCGGGGATAAAGCAACGAGGGAGAGGGAGAGCCGATGGTCAAGAAAGATGTTGATTCCTTTAGAAGGCACACGAGCAGGGACACCTTGGAGATCCAAAAGTCAATCATGCAGACACAGGCTGTCTGAGAGGGTCTTGCTCTTTTGATGTTATACCCAACAACTTTGAGGATGATTAACAGAAGCCACGTGTAAAACATAAATAACTATAGAATGTCAGCTCACATTATCAACAAAGTTCAATTATGACATCTTGACCTTAATGTCAATCAAATTGAAACTAATACTATCATTGGACAGATTTTTCACAAGCAATTTGAGCCTGTTGACGAATCAGACTTTGTTTACAACTACAATACATTTTGACAGTATTACAAACTGTATAAATAATAATCCAATAATTATGTCCAACCAATGGTTTTTATTTTATTTATTGCTAACGCCTTTGATGACAAAAATGCAAATGCTCTAGCGGGTGTCCAAACTATGGGCCGGGGGCCAAATTAGGCCAGTGGTCCATTTTGAATTGGCCCGCAGCAAATTCTAAAAGTATAATGGAATATGGCCCACACATGAAACTTGTACTTGTCTCATATTGTAAATCTTAAATATATATAAAAAATATGTTACATGTGTTAATAAGCCCAATTTTCAAATAAATTATGCAAATGTAAAGTCGAAAATCCCAATAACCTATTTGTATAACACATTTAAATATAGACTTCCTATTTCCCCTTATGATAAGCAATCTGAGGCTTCTGTTTTAAGGAATAGGCTGCAAACTAAATACATAAAACGCTATGGAAAGCTGTGGCGTAGGCTGTTTTTTTTCTCAAAGCATATTAAACTATAAAGCATACCTACATTTGATTGATTTTGCTAACTTAGAACTTAACTTATGAGGAAAATAACTCACCTATAGTGAGTGGCCCAGCCTTTCGTATGTTTTTCTGTATGTGGCCCTCAGTGAAAAAACAAAAGACTAAATACTAAATGTCTGCTGTGAGAAAGGCCCATAGCAGGCAACCTTATGAGTTTACTATCACTAGCTAACTTGACCTAGCTTTGCCATGTACATGTAGACAGGGGCGCCGCCAGGGATTTTGGGCCCCATGAAAATATATCACATTGGGCCCCACCACCAGGTTCAGGCCACGCCAACCAAGCACAATTGCTGTAAACACCTCCAGAACCCAACCGACCCATTTATGCTTTAAATAACTCTACCTTTACAGGCTTGCAACTATCTTGAAGTCCAATACTAACTGCATAATATTTACTGACACTGAGCTGTGAAAATATAACACGTGCAGACGTGCAACATTCTGCTGCAGTAGAATTCACTATTTGATAAGACTAACATTCCTGACAATAGAGTGCCACAGTGACGCGTCCTAAAACCCTAATCGATAGTTTTATGATCGATAGATTTATGATCGATAGATTTATGATTAGAAAATTATAAAAGTAGGGTAGACATGTGGAGATTATCCGACTGAACAAAACGTGATCCGTCTCTTAAATGTGTGTCAACCACAGACCTTATTTAGAGCTATTTTCCAAAATCCTATGGAGAAATCGCTTTGCTTTTTTGTCGAGGGAACCCATGCGCAGCTTACTTCCGGGTTTTAGGACGCGTCACTGTGGCACTCTATCAGTGTTGGGTGTAACTCGTTACAAAAGTAACAGAGTTACAGTAATATATTACTTTTTGCTGTAACGAAGTAATGTAACGCATTACTAATGGAATGTGGGTAATATATTACCCGTTACAATGCTCAGTAATGCAGTTACAACACATTTTAACGCGTGTTTTGTTTTTTAAGAATGTGAGACTCCAGATAAAAAATGTGCGGGTAGATTAGTAAACCTGGTGTTTACCCTTCAGGCTTCACGTCGGGATCTTCGGGGGTGCAGGCATGCATTGCACCCCCAGTTGAATGTTGTGCACCCTCTATTCAAAAAAGAGAACGGAGCGACAAATTGTGTCAGGTGCGCGTGACCTGCTCCGCTGCGCATGCATCATTTCCAAAGTGCTTCCACAGCAGTGACACACATCTGTGGATAATCATTTATACAAAAATGGTTAAAGCAACCATCACTAAACGCCAGCAACACTGCATCCACTGCAGACCGTAGCAACAGGTCAGATGGGGACATCACGTTACCCTCCGTTGTGGACACTAGGTTACTCCCGCGGCCTGACTCGCCGCCCTCGCCCCCGGAGCAGCAGTCTTCGTCGCCCGAAACTACGCCGCCCCTCTGCGGCCCGCAGGTGCCAGGATACCACGGCAAAACAGAGCCTGCCCAGGTATATCTAAACATGTACCCGCCTGTACAGTGGGGTTAGGCGGTCATTTTGCAGCTCGTGGTATAAAAATAGACAATGGCTAGAATATTAATGTAAAATAGTGCCATATTCTGCCATGCCTGTAGAAATGTTGGGTCAAAAATAATGCATACAATAGCACAGATGCCTTCACCACGAATGGCTACAAAACGATCTCATATCCCAAGCTTATCAACAAGCTAATGTTGCAGCTGAAATGTTCTCCAGGTCACAAAGTCAACCTCACATGATGATGTGATACCAGTTTTCAAGCACAGTAAATATTCTCTTCCCAGAGTAGGCTATATGATGGGACCAAGGTGATGATTTAGTACATGGTTTTAATAATACTTTTGCTTTTCAATGTTTGCCATTTCAAACCATGAGCTGGTTCAAATCATATTTGCATTGATTAACAAACTGTTCTCATTTGTTTTATCATTACAGTTTTGAAGCTTTTGTGCTTTTCTTTGCCATAGTCCACTTTGGACTGTATGAAATATTTCAGGATTGCACTTTTAACTCACTTGAAATCTTCTCACTTGCTTGGTTTGAAAACATAACGAATGCCATAATCTGTTCATTGGGGACCATCAATGCTGTTGTTCATTGCTGTTGCCGGCCACTATTGCTGTAATCTCAGAGGCACCCTGAGTCATTTTGTTCTGGAACCGGGCCTATACACGGCCATTTACTAAACAAACTACAGAGCCCTTTCTGTGTCCTGTTATTGTTTACTTCCTCTTTGCCTTCTTCTGGTGATTTATCTGACGTCCAGCGCTCCGTCTTTTAACCTCTTTTCCTTTCTCTTTTTTGATCCTTCTTAGCAACCTTCATTATAGTCCTTGACAGTACTACTGTAGTAACAACGTGTCACATGTTAAGAATTTACAATCAGAATCGAGTATTCAACCAAGCCGTGTAATAACAGTTGTTAGCAGCGGCGGACTAGGACTAAAATTCAGCCCTGGAAACTGACCCAGTCCGGCCACATGAAATGTCAAATGTTAGAAATCCGCTGTTTATTATTTAAAGTTTTACGTCCGATTTGCTCCTTTTTTCCTCTCTGTACACAGCTCCAGTTTGGGCAGTGGCCTGTCATCAGATTTTATTTTTAGTTGCTGCTGCCTGTAGCGGAAGTTTAGTACAATTATTTTTGATGAAATACACCAAATCTCCACCCTCCATAATTGCACTTTCTTCAGTTGCTTGCTACTTTTTAAGGGCGGTTACAGTACGAACTGAAGTTGATGCGATTTGATTGGATTGTGTGGCATGACGTGAGCCTCATCTGATTGGTCAATCCCTCAATTCTTTTTCACCAAGGGAAGCCAATAGAGAGGCGAAGTCCCTCCCTTTCCGGGAGCCTCCATGGGACCCCGGAAGCGTAAAATTATACATTGAAGTCAATGGAGAGAGAAAGGTTATCTTTTGATCCCATTTGAATTGTGCCACGAATGACACATATGATGTTTGTCAATTTAAAAGAATATTTTGCAAGTCAAATTTTTTTAAATGTGTCGTAAAACTGTGAAGTTACACATTTTTTGTGTGAAACCGCTGAGTGAACTACAGGTCTCTTGGTCTCGCACAATACGCGTCACCATCACAAAGACGGCCGTCACGTTAGCCAATTTCACCTGTTTCTTTCAGAATGAGGCAAAGTATAAAATGAGGTGAAAATCACTACAAGTCTGGGCATGTTGAGAGCTGTACATACACGAAAGGGGAGTTAGTCGGTTCTGTAAGAGCAGCGGGACCGGCTTTACAAGGTTTCGGTGAGTAATATGAGTGCAATGTGTAACGTTAATGTCAGCTAGCTAACATTAGCTAACAAGGTACACTAATGTGTTTTGTTTTAGTAACTAGTTTTCTCCTTAAGAACTTCGTGGTCTCTGTGTATGCTGTGGATTACATTATTGTTCACAAGAACAAGGTACACTCCCGTGTTTTGTTTTAGTTGCTCTTCAGATTGAAGCGGCCAGTTTTATATCGACTATACAGTATAGTCTATACTGTATGTGTGATCTCCTTTTACATCTCGTTGTGTCATTTGAGTTTATTTGCTGTGTGTAGATTCAAGGATTTTGGTGACATGAACATGACCATCGCGGAGGCAGTCCAGTTACCATCCTTCTGTCTCCGTGAGGAGGGTGGGTCATATATCACCCATACTGGCACCAGGTCCAAGGGCAGCTGCACATCACAGACCGGAGTCTCTGCTACTTTGTTGTGTGGACCACGAAGGAGGCGATCATCATCCCCATCCCCAAAGACCCTGCATGGCATGGAAATCTCCTCCTCCTGGAGAACTTCTACACCCAGCATATGCTCCCTGTGTTGGCCAATAGAGAGGAGGACATTTAAATAAACATACTCTTAACACCCTCAGACTCTGCGTTGTGTTCCGTATGTGTGATGGGGTGTTATGCAGAGGGGAGGAAAACAGGACACAGCAGATTGGGATTGTGGTGGAGACGCTGAGCAGTTATTTCATTGTTGCATGTAATTATTATTATACTGCGTGCTTCTTAGTTATTCCATCTTTTGCTGTAACATGGATCTGTATGTAACTCTATATTTACTTGTTATCTACCACACTTCCTTCTACATCATACACCATCATTATACATGATGGTGTATATAGGATATATACATTTGTATACATATCTGTAAATTGTATAATTTTATTTAAACGTCTTTGATCTCTGTCTATAAACACAAACTGAGTAAGATTGACAATAAAGTTGACTTTGAAAAATATATATATTCTTTATGAAAATAGTTGCCTGTTGGCGAAATGAATCCAAATTAAACATTGGACTGAACTACAACTACGCCTTTAAATCTCTACGGACTGTTCTTCAGTGGGATGGCAAGTTCCTATCTTTAAACATTTATTAGTTTTTTCTCAGAACAGATTTGATTTTCTGAAGTTAATTTAACTTTGGCGACCATGTAAGGTCATTATTAAAAAGGTACAATCAATTTGTTTAGGGTTGAATAAAATAATGATAAACATTTCATTTGGATAATTTACTGACAGAATAAGAAACTCAATGATGCTCTACTCACCTGTTCCTTTTTATAAAGTGAAACAGTTGAAACGATAGATTTTAGTAAACTTAAAAACAACCTTCTCCAAAAGCTATCAAGGAATATACCGAATACTTATTTTAGAACTTTATTACATATTATTTGTATATAGTTTGAATGATCCATAATTGACAGAAGCTTGTGTTTACACTGACCTGTTACTCATATATTAATGTCTTTGTAACTTCTTTAAACCACTACCTCACTCATTTCTTTCATTCATCACGGTTCAGTAAACTAAGTGATACATGAACCAGTTTAATAATTATAATAATGTAGGATTGCAACTCTTTGAAACTGTAGGTGGCTCTTAAAAGAGCTGTTGTGTTTGGGTGTGCTGGTCTCAGGTCAGTCTAAGCCCTCTCTCCGCGGATGCGGCGGGCCAGCTGGACGTCCTTGGGCATGATGGCGACCCTCTTTGCTTGGTTGGGGGGCAGCTACATGGATGTCGGTGCAGTCCACAGTCATTGTGCAGTTGAAGGCAGAATGGATGAAGGCAGAATGGATGAAGGCAGAATGAATTTATTATTGACTCCGAATGAAACACAACTTCATGTCATACAATACATTGACTTTATTTGTAATTGTGTAAAAAAATATGAGCATTGATTAGCAAGCAGGACCTGCAGGAACAGAGCACGGTGATGGATGGAGCTGGGAAGAGAGAAGAATAAAGAAAACAGATCAACTTTATAATCGGATATTAAAAATTCAATTTCAAAACAAGTTGCCGCTCCTACAGTTTTCTAGTGTGTAAAGATGATTTCACTTGACCTATGCAAAATATCACACTCAATACATGTGTGTCTCTGGGGTGTGCATTGTGCCTTTGATGTATATAAATAATATACCATAACCAAATACTATTACGTACAGTGGAAATCAGGTTGCCAGAGCAGGTCAGTGTGCATGTTCCTCAGGGTCTCAGCAGTTACAGGTGAGGTAAAGAAAATAAAAGAGAAAAAGGTCAGTAACAACACTTTAAAGTAACAACACTTTGAATAATTATCTCCTTTAATAATGTTCTATCAGTAATCACTCAACTACTGTCTTTCCAACAAACAGATTGACTCACTATCATCACAATGAAACACGTCCAGAAGAATGGACCACAGATGGAAATGAGCTATTAGCTATAATCTGGCATATTGCATCTCTTCTCTTTGCTGAGATTAATGTTTTTGTATGCATGGTCCTTCTATAAATAAATAAATAAATGTCATGCAAAGCTGCCTGCCTTCCTTCGACTCTCCCTGAACTGCCTGATCTTTTAATGTTCAATGTTAACCATTTGAGCAGATAGCATGAAGTAGAAAAGATCGCAGATGCTAATGTGCCGTTAGCCTACCTCCCGCCCCCTTAGCACCTGGTGGAGGGGGCGATAGGCTCCTCTTCAAATGTTTCACAAAATACTTACCATCATTCATGACTACTCTTTACTGTTTAACATTTGGGTTTACTTCATGTTAAGGCTAATACAAATGACAAGGCTAAGTAATGTGATGCTAACTAACGTGCTCGCTACTAGCTATGTAGCTAACTTGACTATGTTCCATGCAAAACATGTGTATTACCCAGGTATTACCTGTTATGTCTGATCCAGCGACTCCTGGTCCTTTCATCAGACGGGAAGCTATAGAACGAGAAAAGTGGTATGATCACTTATGTGATTACAACCTGGTACAAAGCACACAGGCATCTTGTAAAAGTGAATTTATTTTTTAGCAATCTCTTATTTATTGGAGGGAATAAATCAGTTATTATGAGATCTTCTTCTTCTTCGCTTTAATTACGAGTCGCAACCACTTGGAGCATTATCGCCTGTGACATCACTTCCGCGAGCCAGAATGGGATTTGGGATTTGTAGTCTTTGTAGTCGCGTATTTTTAATAGTCTTATATTTCAACAGTTTTACGACAAAATGTGACTTTTTTGACATGGAACTTATTGTTTAAGATTGACAAACATCATATGTGTAGTTCGTGGCACAATTCAAACGGGATCAAAAGATACGTTTTCTCTCTCCATTGAATCAATGTAAATGTTTCGCTTCCGGGGTCCCATGGGCCGGAAGTAGATGGGCGTGACTTCGCCTCTCTATTTCGACTAGCCTCCTCTCGCAACAGAGTGTGTAATCTACTGTTTCACCATAACATCTAGAGGGGCGCTGTTTCACTCTTTGTAAAATACTCAATGAGAATGGGGGAGAGACGGGCCGGCAAATTACCGAAACTAAACAAAGTGTTTTTATTTATTTATTAAAATTATAACTACAATCCAAAAAAACTGGGGAAGCCTGCTTCCCTTGGCCTCCAGGAGAAAACACCACTGAATTCAAGGGATAATTCTCACCCACCTCTTGCTCGTGCCCTGCACTTATGTGCCAGTTGAGATGGTTCTTCCAGCAGCTCAACTCTGTCCCTCATCATGAACGCAGGAGGCTGGCTGTATATCTGAACTCGCGCCCTCATCATTCTCTTCATCATCTTGCACTTCTTGTAAACTGCTGCCAAAAAGGTCTGTCCATTTGCGACATTTATATGCTTCACATGTGAGTGACTTCACCTTTTTTTCTCTTGCCTTCTCGGCCCCACCTTTTTCTTTTCGTTTTCTTTGATTTGTATCCATGTGTTTTCATTCTCCCTGGCCCTTTCTCATTTCATCAAATCCCCCTCCTCGACTCCTCGGCTGCTTCTCAGGTCGACTATTTTCATTTCCTCGCTCCTCGGTCTCACCGGAAGTTGATTTGCCTGCGCCATCTTGAGTACCGTCCCATGGCTCTTATTTCTGCCGGAGGACCGAGGATCGAGGAGCGATCATGGAGGAGCGATAACCGAGGAACAACCAGACCATCCAGACCATCCTCCAATGAAACCCTCAGATACTCACCCCGCCCCCTTACTGTGTATCGCTCACTGATTGGACGAGGCAGTGCATGCACTGATCTGATGCTTCTTGACATGAGAGCAATACCCCAGCGGAGTGAAGAAAATACATGAACCTCACGGGACTCACTCCTCAGTTTATACCGTGTTTTGTTTCAATTAATGTATCATTTAGTTACAAATATGTGATATATCTGAACAACAAAGTGGTCAAAAATCATTTTATTCATTTATTGGAAACATTTTCATGATCGCTTTTTTCGTTTTACATTTTCATTTATTGTCATTTCCATTCAGTCAGTCATTAAGTGCTATTTCAAATGTTAATTTGCTACATATCCAAACAAAGTGTGCAATCCAATGAATGTTAATCTAAATGGGTTTTGATAGATAACATATCTGTTTTTGTTCTCTGAATAATTGTATTCCTATTGTGCACTCTAATCAATATTATTCAAACTATTGTTCGTTTAAATACATTTTAAGAATGGCGTTTATCTTTTTTGAGAATTACTTCTTATTTTATTTCATGTATTTGGATCTACAACAGATGATACTAATGTTTATGTCAGTAAATGTGCACTAACAGAGGCGGGGGTGTTTGTGGAAATAACGGGTACAGAGCTGGCTGCTGCCAGACAACAGCTGTGCAGCGTCATCACAAACGGACGTCGCTTCACGTGACGCTACGGAGGAAAGGACGTCCCATTGCTCTTAAAACTCGGCTGCAGTCGGATAGTTTAAAAATCAGCTCCTAAATTCTAACCCTATCGTCTATTCCTTGACCTCTGAGTGAAACGTCACGGGGTTAAGGGATAGTGTATAGGAGAATTCAAAAGGACTTAGGAGAAGAGACTGCGGTACTTTAGAGAATCCGAATGCACTTTCACTATCCGACGTGTTTATGATGCGCCAGCGGACGTCATTGTGTGCGTCTGCTGCTGTGGGGAAACTATGGAAACCACAGTTTTCTATACAGCGGACTACAACATGGATGTTTATTAAGAACGAGGGACTACTGTGAACTCATCTAGAGACTCTGCACCGTGCTCTGATGCTGCTGCTTTGCGTTATGAACGTGGACAACAGAGAAACATATTCTTCAGGACCAAAGTTGGAATTGAAATAAAAAAGGAAAGTGAAACTTATGCTCTTCACCCTCTCCCTCCGGTCCACATTAATACCAATGATCCCAATACGTATGATTGTATGAACTAAAGATCTTAAAATCAATACAGATGTATTTATTATAAACGTTAGTCCTTAACACCTATCACTGTGTATATCACCATTCAAACATCTTTTAAAAGTTGAACAAACTCCACACAGCTCAGTAAAGACTGAAATGTTGACTTTATTTGATAATTTCAGTGAAAACTAACGTTCATATTTCTCTCTTTGATTATAATACTGATGAACGTTCAAAACAAAGCACTTTGGCAACTTACCACCTATGTTTTAAAATGCGTAATAAGCACCGTAACTTTCATGATATCATTTCTCCGTCATAATCGGTTGTTTCCGTGAACGGCCGACTGTTGAGTGACGGCAAATGTTGCGGCTGCAAGGCATTGTGGGGCAGCATTTTCGCTTCTCCTGTCGGTTAGCGAGGTCCAGTGGTTCCTAAGCTAAAGGAGGTTATAAAGGAAGTTTGAAACCTCCTTTCCTATCATTCTCATCATTCTAGAGAATTCGAACGGCACTTATCATGGCTGCCACTGAGGGACTTCCGGGTCATTTCACTCCTTTAGGAAAGTTCCTAAGCTAAATGGACTATTCGACTTCAGCCCTCATTTCCCTGCTTCTCGTGGTTTCCTTGCGTCCCTCCATGCTTCCCTGGTGGGAGGGACTAAACGCAGGGAAACGACGCAAGTGAGGGAAGCAAGGATTTCACGTAATCAACCTGAGAAGCAGCCCTCGACTCCTCGGTCCTCCGATAGTAACCCAGAAATGAATTTCAGCGCACCATGTTGAAGGACATCTCATTTCTCTAAATGCACTTCGAGGACCGAGGATCGAGCGTCGATGAGGCTCTCGTTTGTTAACTGAAATAATACACCATTTTTAGCCTTCATGGGAAATACATTTTATTTTTTCCATTTTTGCTCACGTTTGTGGTGGCCTATTTTGTTTTCAACCAAATGTTGATGACATAAATGTTTATGCTCATAAAAGTATCACAGCAAAGATTGTCAATCACAAATGTAATTTAGATTAAAGAAAAAATATCTTCAACAAAAAAAAAGTCCATCATCTGTCATCACCTTTCAAAAGTAATTGCGGACAATAGCATCTCGCCTTGCACCACCACTCAGTCTCTCATTTAGCAACACATCCTCACTCCCAGGTCGGCCTATGTTGACGTTATGTCAAGTCCCCTGTGTCGGCTTTTTCCAACGCAAGGGGGGGGGGCCTTAGCGTCCATTTTCAACGCAAGGGCGGTGCCCTTAGCGTCCATTTTCAGCTTTCCAGGATGTCCATATGCTTCTATGGACGCTCATGGAAGCACGGCATTCGTTTGTGTCGACTGCCCTTAAAGGCAATGTGAGCGTCCATTCTCATTGGATAACGGAGAATTGTACACCCGGAAGTAAGTATTCCCCTTACTGTCGATTGATTTTACAGTGATATCTGCACTACTCATCGACTAAAAAACACCATATTATCCTTGTTAATTACACAACATTGATTGGTTTAAATTGTGTGCAATTCTTTTGTATTTTCCCCCTTCGATTAGGAGAAACAAATATTTTTTCGGAGTAAAGGATGGCAGAAGACACTACACTACCCAGAATCCCCAGCTATCGTTTGGACTACACCATGTGCTCTGTTTGACATCACGATCTTCAAATTTCTCCCTGCAGAAAAAAAAAACTAGGTGCTTGAATATGTACATGGGTGCAGTCGATCACCCGAATGGTGTTGGGCATGTTTTCGAGAAGAAAAAACTTCTGCTTCACTTTGGCAATCTGGCCATCAGTGGGAAAAGTCACAAAGTGATCCAGCAGGCGAGCCAGTGCATCAGACACAGCTGTCACCACTTCACCCACTGTTGTCCTGTGGACTCCCATGCTGTCAGCTATGACCTGATAGAATGTTCCACATGCGTAAAAGCGCAGGGCAATGAGGACCTGTTCCTCTACAGTCAGAGCACGACCCGGCAAGGTTCTGCACTGCAGTTGTGGCCTGACCAGATCAGCAATGTAGTTGATGTCATCAAGTCCAAATCGAAAACGATTGTACAGTTCTTCTGTTGTGTACTGTTGGAGAGGTTTGGGGCGCTCGGTGTGGACCCTTTGGCGGTAACCTCTCCTTCCAGCATGGAAGATGTGAACAATCCCTGCCATGACTGTGTTCTGCCTGTTGTTTCAGCAAGTAGGCCTACATCAGTCTCTGAATAACAACTCATTGCAAATACACACCTGGAATGCATGTCCAGATTGGTTAGGGCCTGTGGTTAATTATGTAATTAATAGCAAGGCCAGACCTATACAACTAATTGCTGACCTGACCAAAGCATTGAGTTGGAAAGATGGACAAAAAGGGGCCTAATTTTACATCTGCTGAGACCCATGCACTGCTGCAGGGTGTAAGGCACAATTATGACTCCATAGTTGGTAGCTAACAGAGAGGGTGGAGCGACTAAAGTAAAGAGCGGAATATGGATGGAAGTTACAGACAATGTGAATGCCACAGGATCTGGACACAAGAGGACGGTGGACCAAGTGAGGTTGAGGTGGAAGAATTTGAAGCAGCAAGCTACCAAAGACCAGAGCCATTTAATAGAAGAGTTACGACATCTCCGTTCACTCCAATGGACCACTTTTTTACAGCAATGGCGGATCGTGGAGCCTCTCAATCGTTCCCCGGAAGTTAGCGCCAAGGCTGGCAGAGCTGTGGAGTTGCAGCATAATAGACCGTTCTTGACGGACTTTTAAAGGTAAGAAGAAGTTTAAAGATTTATATTGCGGATATTATCAGTACATCTGATTCTAATGAACATGTGTATTAAAGGATGTCAGTGGATTATCCCTAAATTAGTAGAATTAGGGAACGTTTACAGATAACAGATTAAGCTAGCATACCGAAGCAAGTTAGCAACACACGTTGAACAGCCTTTCAATTGTAAATTCCGTTCTCTTAATGTCATTTCGTCCAACATGTTGAATTAGAGAAGAGGGGCTTCTAAACGGGATTGTATGCGGGGGTGGAGGGAGTTAAATATTAGATAAATATAACTTTGGTGCGTTTAAGAGCGAGTGTTTTTAGCAGAGCCATATTGTGTCCTTGTGATTCTGTTGATTATTTCCTGTCTGTATAATGTTGCAGCTGATTCTGGATTGATGGCAAAGGGAGAGGGACTTAAGTGAGAGTGAAAACACAAGGTACGTTTAATACTACTGTGTTATATAAGTAAGCAAACTAAACATGTATTCTATCACTGTATTATATAAGTAATCTTGTTAGTAACTTACTGTATGGCAGGTGGAGGGGCAGTGATGTTACAGGTGGAGGAGCAAAACTGCAAGACTGCAAACTCACAAGACAGAGAAATCAAGGTGTGTTCTCCAGAGAAGAGGTTGATTTCACTTCAATTTTTTTATTTCATATTTAAAAAAAAAACTTGAGAACTGTAACCAAGACAACTGTAACATGAGTAGAGAGCGACCAAGGTTTTTCAAGTCCCTCTCTTACTCCATTTTGCCAACCCAAACTTCCAGGTACATGACGGGACACCTTGCTTGTTTTTGTTGTTTGCGCTCCTCTGGCTGGGTGCTGGCAGGTGGAGGGCAGTGATGTTACGGGTGGAGGGGCAGTGATGTTAGCTGGGTGCTGGCAGGTGGAAGAGCAATGTTTAGTCCAAATATTTCCATTGCAACGGCTAATGGAAATGATTGCAGCTGTGGATCTGTTTGGGGGTTGCTGGATGTGGTAGCTTGGCTGCTGTTGTTCCTTTTCACCTTTTTGGATTGGCTCTTGCTTCCAAAATGGCCATCTTTTAATTTGATTTTTTTTCTGTCATTTCTGATTTGTTTGGCCTCAATTCTCAGCCTCAGCCGTATGAATCTTCTAATGATTTGTGTCTCCTCGTCCCTTCTTCCCTCAATCTTTGAGACTAATGTAAGTAGAAGACATGGCACTGTACATTTTCGAACATTTTAAATATTATACCACTTAAAAATAACAAATATTACTTTTGTTACTAAGAGTTCATACTTATTATACCTGTGTCACCTTTCACACTATAGCTGTGATCATGAGCGATGGGCTTTGTAGATACAGGTCCCGGGGTGAATCGTGGTGCAGGGACCCTTCTCTTTTTGACCACAGGGCGATGCACGGAGATGGTGGGTATAGCCTCTGCTCTCAGCCTAGTCTTGCCCTTTTTTGTCTTGACAAACTGGTCTGCATCAAAATGTGCCTGCGGACGCGGAGTGACTTGAGGTTACTTCACACACAGAACAACTCAGTTTTGTCTGCTCACATACATATTCCATAGTGGTTGAATACACAGTATTAGGAAACACTTTATACTTACTGGACATGTTATACTCATTATATACTGTATATAAAACATGACCAAGAATGTGAGACAACTTTATAGAAATTCATATCACATCTGTTACTGATGCCATTTGTCATACTTTGTTAAACTCACAAATAATAAAGTTCCATAACTTCAGTTGGGAACAGAGACCACACCTTATCTCCCCAAGGCCATTTCCCATCCAATAGGTGTGCTGTGTGTATAACCCTTTCTCCTGTCTGTTACTCCCTCTTTCAGCACAAGAACCAGAGGGGGATTCAATGGAGCCTGAATACCTGCACTGAGACCCTCACCCTGCACCCTGAGTCTCAACTCTGTGTTTTTCAAGCCTTTCCCTGTTTGTTTGTATTAAACAAAACATTAAGCTTTCCCAATGGTGTGGTTTTCGTTTTGTGAAAAAGTGCAAATGCAGTGTTTGTATATAATTACATCACATATTGTGTTGCTGTTGGTCGTGAAATTACTCCTGCTGACTTGAGCCAGCCATTTTTTCCTCCGCTCTGTGTCAGTGGGGAAGCCGTACATTCATACTCCTTTCTCTGAGCGATTTGAGCATCCCCAGGCAGCACAGCAAACCATGGTGGCGACTAGGAGGCAGCACAGCAAACCAGGACAACACGGAGGAAAAGGCACCGACAAACTGCATGATATGCTCTTCAATGTTTATTGAACTCCATGTATTTGCAATGGATGTTCCTAAAACAACACATTTATCATCATCATGCTGCTGCTGCTGCTAGTCCTTTGATAGTCACCTGTCGGTCTCCTGTCCTTTCTGAAAGCCATAAAGATGACATTAGTCATTTAGATAACTTGTGTCCTCAATTACCAGGGGATTACTGAAACTACCATGAATTTAAGAAAATGGTAGAAATGAATCCAATCTGAATTTTAAAGCATTACTTTAGATCCCCTCCCTCTAAATGTATCAATAAACATTAGCAAGTGATGCTCCTGACTACCATACAAGTTTAAGAAGATAATATTGGTTTTAAAGAATTCAAAGCTATAAATAAACAGCAACAGGCTCTTTAACCAAGGCACTGTTAGCCACATGTAAACTAGTTGTTCCCACTAATCCTAATATTATCACTTAATATTAGCAAATTCTATTTTATTTTTTAAAACATATTGATGTAAATACATACACATATTGATTTGTTGTATAAATATTGCAAATCAAAAACTTTATTCACTAATAATTACCAAAAATCGTAGTTCTATCTCCTGTTATCAATGCATTCACATTGCCCGCCATGAACTTCCGGGGAACGATCCCTCGTCTACATGAACCACGTGACGATAACCGTTTTTGGACTTCCGGTGTCGTAACTCTTCTATTAAATAGCTCTGCCAAAGACCACAGCCAGGCTAAAAACCCACAGACGGGTAACACACCATATAAAAGGGGACAATACACAGATGTGGTACTTGATATCATTGGTGGTCAGCAGTCACAATCTTTACATGGAATACCAAACGTTGTACTGGATGGTGAGTCGCAGGTATGTGTGATTTTATCCTTGTCCCTATAGAACTACAATTATTATCTTGTATAATTGTTATTTTCATAGTACTACAATGGCTATATGTCTTATATAGCATCCTAGTACTACAATTTTCCAGGAGCTTGCATGCTTGTGATCATCTTATTAAGGGGTATAAAGTATATTGATACACTTTCATGTCAGGTCGTCAATGCACCTGTGACACACACCATTGAAGATGAGGTCCTCCTGACCCATGTGGATCCAGAAGCTGGACCTTCAGCCAGGCCTGATGACACACTGCAAGAGCCACCTCGAAAGAGAAAATGCAAGCGCACCAGAAAACCAGAGCAGAAGGATGATGCCTACGAGACTCTGCTGAGCCGTGAAACGGAGAGGGCAGAGATGCAGATCCGTCTGGTCGAAGAACAAATACAGCAGTGCCGGCTTCAGCAAACTGAAACCTCACTAAGAATTCAGCTCCTCAAAGCACGCCTGGATGATCCAGCTGCCTTTGAATGAATGTTTTATTGTTGTTACCCTAGTGGGAGTATTTTTTTTAATTACAATTTCATTATTATTTGATGTCCTTTATGTATTTAAAAATATAATTAAACATTATAGATGTCTCTGCTATGTGGTCTCTTGTCTTCCTTGTATTATTTTTCATGTCCACTAGATGGCGATCAGTAGGATTAAAGCACTGATATTCAGGATCTAGTCATTTTGAAAAATCGTAATCTGGATCAGGCTGAACTCCAGGGACAAAATGTGGCCGACTTGTCTGATCCTGGATCACAAAAAATGGGATTTCAAAATCTGATCGGATCTGATTGAGATTAAAAGTTTTGAACTCCTGGCCCCTGGATATTATTTTATTAACTGCTCTCATCACGACGTGATGTTTACAGTGAGAACAGCTGTGAGGTCCGTGTAGAAAGCAGAGCAATGTGTATAATATATATCACTCAGTATAATAGGCCTACTCTCTTTATTTGCTTTAGTTTAGTAAATCTACAAAAAGTCGATATTTTTCTAAAACCATTTAGTGCTTCACATAATAAAATACACAACGGCTGTAGCCTGTTTTAGGAACGGTGCGTGTGTGTGTGCGTGCGTGTGTGCGCGCGCGCGCGCGCGTGTGTGTGTGTGTGTGTGTGTGTGTGTGTGTGTGTGTGTGTGTGTGTGGTACTGTGTGTGCGTAGATGCAGCAGACAGACGGGTCTCAGTTGGTTTGGTGTCCTCTGCTTACTTTTAATACTTGTAAATAAAACTTTTGGCCCGTAATTTATTTTCCTCATTGTTGCGACCAGAGAGGGGAGAGGGGGATATATCCAGTCTCTGATAGTGTTACGTTATTATGAGAGTGCTCTGTTTGATTCTGAAATTGTATATAGGCTATTTATATAAATATATAGATATATATATATATGTGTGTGTGTGTCCGCATCTGTAGCCTATTATTGTCTGATTATAGGCTACCGCACTGTGAATTAATTAAAAGTAAACATATAAGTGGTCATGAACACATCTGTCCATCAGACAGAGGGCTGCTGTGCCTCCTGTCATCATTAATGGACACCTCTTTAAAATGACCGCTCAGAGGAGAGGAGGGTTGCGTTCCAATAGTCCATTTAGTTTAGGAACCTTCCTAACCAAGTGAAATGACCCGGAAGTACGTCAGTGGCAGCCATGTTAAGTGCCGTTCCAATTCTCCAAATGATAGGAAAGGAGGTTTCAAACTTCCTTTATAACCTCCATTAGCTTCGGAACCAATGGACCTCCCTTGACGAAAGGAGAGGAGAAAATGCTGCCCCACAATGCATTGCAGCCGCAGCATTTGCCATTACTCAACAGTCGGCCGTTCACGGAAACAACCGATTATGACCGAGAAATTATATCATGAACTTTACGGTGCTTATTAAGCATTTTAAAACGTATGTGGTAAGTTGCCAAAGTGCTTTGTTCTGAACGTTCATCAGTATTATAATCAAAAAGAGAAATATGCACGTTAGTTTTTACTGAAATGATCAAATAAAGTCAACATTTCACAGTCTTTACTGAGCTGTGTGGAGTTTGTTCAACTTTTAAAAGATGTTTGAATGGTGATATACAGTGATAGATGTTAAGGACTAATGTTTATAATAAATACATTTGTATTGATTTTAAGATATTTTCATAGTTCATACAATCATACGTATTGGGATCATTTGTATTAATGTGGACCCAGGGCCGCCCCTGGCCAACTTGGAGCCCCAAGCGACATTGTGAGATGAGGCCCCCCCCCCTACCGACAGGAGTAAAACAAATGTTTTTAGAAACAAACTAGGCTACTTTGCAAATATAATTCCTGTTTATTATTATTATCAACACAGTTACTTTTTTATACAGTGAGGTAAATGGTAAATGTGCATGTATGTCGTTCAGTATGCGTTTACAGGTGAATACGTCTGCATTTCCTGCCAAATACTAGCCTCAAAAAGATTACAATATAATTAATGCAAATAAACTACGTCTACTACTAATAATAATCATAATCAATTCAATAATATAAATACTATATTATTGTATTGTAATATTGTTGTAATAGTCAAGACAAAATATGCTTATTACATGATCAAAAACTGATATTTCTTAAATCTGTATTCAAATGTCCCTCTGTCAGCAATGTATGTATCAACAACTACACACATATTTCTATCAGTATTTCTCTGTGTTGTGGTTGACATGATGATGACTCTTAGGAGTTAAGGGGAGAGGCTGAGCATCACCATGAAATGTGCAAATTGACATAAAAATGAATAAAAGGGGGAAAAATGCTCCATGTTTTTTAGGCTGTACACTTTAACCGATATATGATCCAACTAGACAGACAGACATCACTCTTCCTCCTGTACATTAGCAGATAAAAGGCATAACATACTTAAATGAATAAAAAATGCTGGAAATAACATGCATCTCCATTAGCCTATGCTCTGCAGAGACTGCCTTCTTCATGTCGTGAATTGCAGCTGATGTTTTAATATGGCAATTGGCAATTTGACTTATACAACATTCGCAAGTTGTACATTTGACTCATACAATAACCCACCTTCGAGTGATGCTCTAGTTTCTTCATGTTTTGTTTTTTTCCCCTCTTGCTTGCGCTGGACTGAAACTGTTTTTTCACCGACATCTCTTCATCTGCACTAGTGGCCGTATCAAAGCCGTGATTGGTCAGATGTTGATTCATTGCAACGGTGTCAGGTTACAGACGTGCTCCCATTAGCCGCGTTCACACTGCGGTACTTTTCCCACAAAGGTTCATGCGAACTTAGTTCATGCGAACTCTTTAGTTCGCATGAACTAAGTACAGATCGCGTTCACACCAGAAAAAGTCCCTGGGGGTGGATTAGGCAAATGAAGCCGCTGACGTCACTTCTTCTTCTTCTGCTTTGGGTTTACTGGCAGGTCGCAAACCACCACGGCGTATACTGCCACCCGGAGTCCCCGGCCGGAAGTCCCCGGAGTTGGGGACTGGCTTCAGTAGAAGCTACTGGGAGTCCCAGCAGCTTCTACTGAAGCCTTCCGAGTAAATCGCCAGAACGCCGACACCTCCTCATCTCCACTGCTCCCATGTTTTATTTTGTGTTGCCATAAGTTAGTCTCTCTGCGTTTCTGTGCTGGGCTAATGCTAATGCTAATAATGCTAATGCGAGGATAATAAAATGGCGGCTTCACAAAACGTTTTGGGAGTTTTACGGGGCGTGGTTTGCAATTCGCCCAGCCAATCAGGAATATAGCTCTTTTCTCAAAAAAGAGCCGCTCAAAAGTCCCTGCTCTCTAGCAGGGACTTTCGAGGGGGTAAAAAGGTTTGCATGAACTACTTTTAGTACCGGCTCTTTTTGGTGTGAACGCGATCATGAACTAAGTTTGCATGAACCTTTGTGGGAAAAGTACCGCAGTGTGAACGCGGCTCTTGTCACCTCTCACTCTCACTCTTGTGGGGGGGGGGGGGGGGGGGGGGGGGCAGCCTGCGTGATTGGCCTGTAGGGAGGGGCGGCCCTATGTGGACCGGAGGGAGAGGGTGATGAGCATAAGTTTCACTTACCTTTTTTATTTCAATTCCAACTTTGTTCATGAAGAATATGTTTCTCTGTTGTTCACGTTCATAAAGCATAACACAACAGCATCAGAGCATGGTGCAGAGTCTCTAGATGAGTTTACAGTAGTCCCTCGTTCTTATTAAACATCCATGTTGTAGTCCGCTGTATAGAAAACTGTAGTTTCCATAGTTTCCCCACAGCAGCAGACGCACATTCATGACGTCCGCTGGCGCATCATAAACACGTTGGATAGTGAAAGTGCATTCAGATTCTCTAAAGTACCGCAGTCTCTTCTCCTAAGTCCTGTTGAATTCTCCTATCCACTATCCCTTAACCCCGTGACGTTTCACTCAGAGGTCAAGGAGTTCTCGGTTGCGTTCCGATAATCCAAAAATCAGCTCCTAAATTCTAACCCTATCTCCTATTCCTTGACCTCTGAGTGAAACGTCATGGGGTTAAGGGATAGTGGATAGGAGAATTCAAAAGGACTTAGGAGAAGAGACTGCGGTACTTTAGAGAATCCGAATGCACTTTCACTATCCGACATGTTTATGATGGGCCAGCGGACGTCATGAATGTGCGTCTTCTGCTGTGGGGAAACTATGGAAACTACAATTTTCTATAGCGGACTACAACATGTATAATAAGAACGAGGGACTACTGTAAACTCATCTAGAGACTCTGCACCGTGCTCTGATGCTGTTGCTTTGCTTTATGAACGTGGACAACAGAGAAACATATTCTTCATGACCAAAGTTGGAATTGAAATAAAAAAGGAAAGTGAAACTGATGCTCATCACCCTATCCCTCCGGTCCACATTAATACAAATGATCCCAATACGTATGATTGTATGAACTATGAAAATATCTTAAAATCAATACAAATGTATTTATTATAAACGTTAGTCTTTAACACCTATCACTGTGTATATCACCATTCAAACATTCACCTGTAAACGCATACTGAACGACATACATGCACATTTACCATTTACCTCACTGTATAAAAAAGTAACTGTGTTGATAATAATAATAAACAGGAATTATATTTGCAAAGTAGCCTAGTTTGTTTCTAAAAACATTTTGTTTTACTCCTGTCGGTAGGGGGGGGGGGCCTCATCTCACAATGTCGCTTGGGGCCCCAAGTTGGCCAGGTGCGGCCCTGGGTCCACATTAATACAAATTATCCCAATACGTATGATTGTATGAACTATGAAAATATCTTAAAATCAAAACAAATGTATTTATTATAAACGTTATAGTCCTTAACATCTATCACTGTGTATATCACCATTCAAACATATTTTATAAGTTGAACAAACTCCACACAGCTCAGTAAAGACTGTGAAATGTTGACTTTATTTGATCATTTCAGTAAAAACTAACGTTCATATTTCTCTTTTTGATTATAATACTGATGAACGTTCAGAACAAAGCACTTTGGCAACTTACCACATACGTTTTAAAATGCTTAATAAGCACCGTAACGTTCATGATATAATTTCTCGGTCATAATCGGTTGTTTCCGTGAACGGCCGACTGTTGGCAAATGCTGCGGCTGCAATGCATTGTGGGGCAGCATTTTCTCCTCTCCTTTCGTCAAGGGAGGTCCAGTGGTTCCTAAGCTAAAGGAGGTTATAAAGGAAGTTTGAAACCTCCTTTCCTTTCATTTGGAGAATTGGAACGGCAAGCTAAATGGACTATTGGAAGGCAACCCTCATTTCTCTAACCGCCTGCTGCTTCCCCTCCTCTCTCCTCGGTTCCCCTCCTCGGCTCGCATCTCCTGTGGGCGGGACTAAGTATCGAGGTTAGGAGTCGAGGAGGGGAGTTAGAGAAATGAGAAAGGGCCCCTGTCTGCCGCGGCGTTTAATCCCTTCTCTTCGTGTGGCCGGTCTTTTTTCTTCTTCGTGTGTGATTATAAAATAAGAACCACACAACTGCATTAGTGACCGCTGTCGCCCTCTGTCGGCCGTCAGCGCAACTTAGATGATGACGTTAAACACATTTTTTTTAAAGGTCCGGCCGGCCGTCAACGGCCCTTGACGACCGGCCGTTCAGTGGTTCTCCAGATTCTACAGATGGCCAGTCTGCCCCTGGTTGTTAGTAGCCTTAATGGCCTACACCATTACCACCACATTGCCCTTCACTGGATGTATAATGAGCTGCACTAAACTACATTTTAGAATTTAAAATACCTAGCCATCCTTCTGCGGTTACTTTGGTGAAAGTAACTCAAAAGTAATATAAAAGTAGTGTAACTCATTACATTTCAGAGACAGTCATATTGTAATGTAACTTATTACTTTAAAAAGACAGTAATAAGTCATATGTAATATATTACATTTTGGAATTAACTTGCCCAACACTGCACTCTATAGACCTCAATAGTAATCTTTTATGGTGTAAATGCCTTTTTAATAATAACATTTTTGAATGGAACATTCATAAATCCAAATAAATATACATGACCTCTTTAATTAAAATAAAGTGAACATTAACACCAATATTATCATTTATAAAATGCTATAACACAAAAAATAACATAAGCAGCAGATTATTTTATTGAATATACATACCATACAAAATAAGCGGGTATTAAAGTGTAAATGGACGTCAAAACGGAAATGGAAATGAAAAGGCCTGATGGTGGTGCTAATCAGAGCCTATTACCTGTTCTCAGTCTTTTTCTCATCATGCATCTTGTGTGGAGTGATCCAATATCGTTACCATAGCCTTGCCCTTTAACAGTTATTACGAGCCCTGGCTCAGCCTTACTCACCAAGAGCCCAGCATCTAGCCTTCTTACAGGCAAAGTCACTGATCAAGTCCTTGAAGTCCAGCTTTCTAGCCAACTGGCTTTCAATGGACAGCATGGCAAGACTGCAAAGCCTTGGGGGGGGGGGGCTGCTGAGCCTAAAGATGGATCTGTTGTTCCTGGCACCAGGGGGGACGGAGCCTGAGAAACTCCACCGGCGGTCATACGATGGCTTAAGATGCCCTCACGAATGGCCCGATGTTGTTACGATCAGAGCCGAATTTGAACATTTCCTTTATCGTGTGTTCATCTGGTGTCAATTTCGGGACAGTGTGACAGGGGCTTTACAAAGTGATCAAACATATATTTCCTCGAATGTACTCATAGCAAATAGAGCCTCTTATTATTTTGATGTTGGCTGTCTTCCCTGTTTAAACACTCACTTCATCACCTGACTCATAAATAAAATAAGTGTACCACAATGTAAGCATTGGTTATTCAAATGAGACTCTCAAATAACACAGGCAGAAAGCAAACAGCTCACTGCCAAATGTGGCTCATGTAAAACTAATTATAACACTCCCCATGTTTGCACACACCTGGAGAGCCAGGCTGTGCACGAAATCAAGTATGTGTCTGCCTGTTGTCTAAATGTGTCTGATGTTTTTTTTTACAGACCTGTTTTCGGTCTGCTAAAACAGATAAGCTTCTAAATATTATTTATTGCAAAACATTATATGATACATTTCAATACCTTATGGTTAAACTATATAGTTGTTAAATAGATAATGCCAGACTATTTTTGCCAGAAATGTCTTAAAGAGAATAAATAATGTCCTTTATTGGTAGTTTATTTGTTATTTAATGTATACTGTGCAAAGATTGTTTTCAGTGTACAGAAGTCCGAGATGTATTCTGTAAGAGAATAAATAAATGTAAATAATTAAAAACAATATTTACAAAATTACAAAGAAAAAGTTGCAGTTATTGGTGCATACAGTAATAATGGAATACGTGACTTCAAAGTTGTTATTAGTAACTTTTAAAGCTGTCAAATCATTTGTATTTGCTAAAATTAGGTAATGATTAAAATAATTATTTACTTTAATCATTCACTTTTATTTTACGTGAAAATGTACAATAATGTGAAAATACAAAAGACAGACCAATACTTTGTTACAGTAGGTTACTTGATTCTGCTTGGGTTTATTTTAAGTGTCCCTTTTAGAGAGAAATAAAAAAGGGCTTTATAAATGAGAGAGAAAGGGAAGAAGGATCAATTCAAGGGACCTTCTTTGCATCAGTAGGTGAGTGATCCATTGTTCAGCCCACCCATTAAAAAAACCTGAAGACTTTGAATAAGATGTCACGCCAGTGGTTCACCGGAGCCTTTTACGGAGGGTTTCAAGGTGAATGGAAGCCACAACCACTAGTCCTTTCACTGCCAAATGACTGCGGCTGAGCCCTTTCCTGGCTCGGTGAATTTCAAGGGGGCGGTGGCTTGAACCGCAGAGTTAATTAGGTTTGTTTATTTGGGTAACATTTACATTCAGGAACCCTGAGAACATCCTTTATGGAGTCGTATAAGAAAGGGCAGAATTGTTGAGGAGGGGAAGTTAGGATCAAAGTTTTAATGTGAGGCTTTGTTTTTTGGGATGTGAGGTATTCAAATGATGGGCTGTCAGGCTGGAGTGCTTTTACAAGGTCATTGAAGTATCAATGTCAATAGATAGATGGATAGATAGATAGATAGATAGATAGATGGATAGATATATAGATAGTAGATAGATAGATAGATAGATAGATAGATAGATAGATAGATAGATAGATAGATAGATAGATAGATAGATAGATAGATAGATAGATAGATAGATAGATAGATGGATGGATGCAACAATTGCCAATACAAAGAATATATGGTTAATTGTTTCTATTCATTATTAAATTGTATATTAGCACATGTGTGTTTTAAAGCTGAAGACTGCCTGTTCCTGTTTCAAAATCCATCGTGGAGTTTGGGTGTGTAAAAAAAATACAAATGCTTTAGACCAGGGGTATCCAAACTACGGCCTGGGGGGCAAATGAGGCCTATGTGGTCCATTTGTAATTGTCACGCAGCAATTTCTAAAAGTACAATGGAATATGGCTCACACATGAAACGTGGTTTTGTCTTATATTGTATATCCGTATATATATATAATAATATTAATATATGGTTAATTGTTTCTATTCATTATTAAATTGTATATTAGCACATGTGTGTTTCAAAATCCATCGTGGAGTTTGGGTGTGTAAAATGGTGCAAACAAGACATTTCATATTAAATGTATCATAAAAGTAAAGATTACCAAGACACATTTTGAATATTGACATTTCTCAGTCCTAAAACAGATCTCAATATGTATTTTTAATCTATTTGGATAAAATACACTCTATGTAAATGCAGACAAATTATGAACTGTACTTTGAAAGGAAAAAACAGGAGCAGAAAAAAACAATAGCTCAGTCATGCATAAACAAACAAGTCCCCAGTAAAAACAGCTTTATCTTTTCATAATGAAAACTACACAAAGTTTCTGATATCAGAATGATGCAAATGAAGCCTGACTAAACCTGTGTATCGTTTTGCATGGTTTGCCTTTGAAGCTCCACTTTGCTATCATCAGATTTTCTAACTTGGTGTATGTAAATGACGGCTGGCACTCACTCACTCTGGACTTGGCATGTTTGTTTAGAGCTCAGATGTCTGTGGTCATTCATTACCAGCCAGGTGCTCAACCCTGTCTCCTAAAAATTCCGTTCCCACAGAACTAAACTGCATTATCAATTACGTTTAGCTAGAAACGTATTTTCTCCCACGTTACGTTTGTTATGAACGTATCTCAAATACGTTTATTTTCTACATATCTTTGCAATTTATTGTCTTTCTTATAATAATGGTGCTTCTGTGTGACAGCTGACAGCACAGAGCTGCACAGGCCAGTTTATTGAGGCAACTGCTGGTCACTGCTTCCATCTTGTGTCCACTTTAGGGATTGCAAGGAGGAGCACCTACAGTGGAGTATTAACAGTTCCCAAAAGAAGCTTTAAAGAAAGATTGAAAACAAGTGCTTGTTTGTATTTTTTATTCAAACTCAGTTGTATATCCATATGATGCTGACATGGGACACAATAGACATCATGCTTTCAGTCCACAAAGTAAGCAAGCCCCACAGGAAAAACATTGTATATTTATGCACTGGCGGTCAATGGCTAATTTGCATCCATTACATGTCCTCTTTCAGACTAGTAAAAAGGAAAACGTTAAAAAAGAAAGAATGACTCTACTATGTTAAAAAAAAGAAAAATAATTGTAATTCTCAACCTGTATTCTCAACATCAAAAATATATATAAAATGATGAGCATAGGTTCACAGTACGGAGTATGATGAAGGTCATACATCGTATTAATATAATGCATAATGTAGACAGATCACACTACACTGCAGGGGAATGGGATACAAACATGTTAGAGATCTCCATGAAACTTAAGTTGACTATACTTATAGCATTTCTTTTGGAAAACATGTATTTCAATGTTATATTTAAATATGTAAACAAGGCATTAAATATGTGCATTTCAAGATATGAACATTACATAAATCAGGTTAAAATGTAAATGTATGGACATTAGAGTCCAGGTGTAAAAATAGGGAAACGGTTAAGAAAATGGCTCATGATTAATATATTGACCTATAAAATCAGTGGCGTGCTGCTATAGCGATGACATTTTTACCACAACTTTGAGCTTAAAAGCTTTATAGACTGGGTTAATTTATTAAGAGATACATTATTTTATAGACAGCAAAAAAATAGCAAATAGCAAAAATGAATTTTAATCAGATAGCTGTCCAAGTTTTGTATTATTCTGTTGAACCATAAACCCTTTAGCATATTTTTTTCATTATTCAACATTCCTTAATGCCTGTATTCAATAAATGTGTTCAAGGTTACAACAAGGTGCAGGTTCCTTAAAGCCATTGTTAACACATTAACCTACAGATGGAGGATTGCATTGACTTGCATGAGTGTCCTGTGCAGACAAAGAGACTTCACAGGTGGAAAGCCTCAGAATGTACATGTTTTTTTCTTATTTATGTGCATCCCAAACACAGATGCTACTACTTGAAAGTAAAAGCAACACAATAAATAAGATTATGTATCCACTTTTAAAAAGCAGAGACAGGGTTTAACATTAACAGTACATCAACACATATTTCACATGTGTACTGTTGCTTATCACAGTATTAGAAACATGTTATTAAATTAGAATAGGTGTTATCAGTGACGAGATTAGATTAGCGTCTTGTGTACAGTTATGGCCACTCAACCACAAAGAAAGTTACAGCAAAAAGTTACTGCAATGGCTACAGAAGAAAATGTGGATGAATGACGTGGGAAAAGCCAATCATTGTAGAGGTAGGCGGGTATTTCCGGTGACATTGACAAATCAGCACAGGCAACAGAAGAAGAACTTTAACATGTCAGCAAAACAACATCGAGGGGGAGGGAACTTTCGGAGAGCAATCATATTTTGAAGAAACATCACAATATTTTCATCTAATGGTGTGCAGTAACAGTTCACCCGAAAGGTAAATTGACCATCGGCGTTTTGTTTTTGATAAATATGTACATGTTACTTCTCAGTGTGCAGCTAACTGTCCAAACTTTCTGACACAGTTAGCTGATGCAGATGGTGAACCCGGAGCTAGCTTGCAGGCTTGTAGACATGCTAGCTAACCTCAGCTAGGTAGCAAAGCTCCCGAGAGCTCCAGCGAAGCAGACAGACATAACGCGTCCTCGTTGCTTTGTTTGTGACACTAATTATATTATTCAAGTGGATTTTGTTCTATTAAATTGTCGCCAAGGTCATGTCGGGGGCTTGACTTTTATCCTAAATTCGGCTTTGTCTGCACATCCGTGATGACCACCAGTTTTTGGGGAAGCCATGATCCAATCAGAGTAAACGCTGTACAGAGTGAAAGCTAACGTTACTGTAACTGTACAGGTCTTGTCAGTAGCTAACGATAACAAACGCTTTATCACGCTGTATGTTCTTTATCTTATTGGTTATGTACCTATTTAGATATATGTTATAGCGCAGTATAAAAGGTGTGCTCATTATGAGTAGCTTACATAAGATACGTCACAACCCTTTGTATTGATTAACACATGGTTGCATCTGTAACATATCAACATTAATACAGATGAATATAGATATGAAGAGGAATGATTAACAAGAGGTATAGTAACCTAAACCAATGTTAAACAAATACACAAGCTCAATTGGATGTAGAGAAATAAACACTTAAGAGTGGTGTGACTTATAATAATCATAATACGTTTAATCCTGAAATCATCTTTTAAAACATAACTATGCATTAAAATAGTAAAAATAAATAAATATTGAATATATAAATAAAGGCAGAAATTTTTTATTATTGTATTTAAAAATATATGAAAACTTATTAAACAATATAAGTGATTATAAACCAGACAAATGTGTGATATATGTATTGGTCTGTGTTAATATAATAAATTAGCCAAAATAACATTATACAAAATGATATACTATGGTATATGATACATATTACAGCATAATATAATACAATTGTTCAACAATATTAGACACTTAATATAGTACAACAATATAACATAGTACAGAGTAGTGTAAGATATAACATAATAAATGCATTGGTATAGTATAGCATTATAAGATGAATTTAATTGAAAACCAAGTACTGTGTGATATGGCAAAATATAATAAATAAGAATGATCAAACACCGAAGTTTGTCTTCAAACTGTGGTTATTTGCAGGTTTGTAAATACCTGCTGTATGTCAGGTTTGATTTATATCTCATGTTTCTGTTACTCAAGACTTCTACTTTCTTTCTACAGGTACTGTCAATATTTGTCATGTATTAATATGCATACCTTTGCCAATATTAAGCACCGGCTATAACTATGCCAGAATAACAATAAGCTGTTGATTTGTGTGAACATATGTTTACATTTAGATAATAATAAAACAATAACAAACAATACATATTTTATTTATTTAAATGTTTATAATAATATTGTTCATACATGAAATGCAACTAAAAAATGTAAAGAGCAAAAGTTAAACATTAGATTACAGAATAAATGTTATGGTTGTAATTTGTATTGCTTTGCATTAACTCTTGTCCCTCCTTTCCCCCCTGAAGCTTCCTGGTATGCTCCCAGCATTACAGTAGATGTCCACCCCTTTAGACACATCAGGTGGTATGTCCCATCCTGGCCCTTCTCCGGGGGCAGGTCTGTCCCCAGGGCCTATCCTGGGCCCCAGCCCTGGACCTGACCCCTCCCCAGGCTCTGTTCACAGTATGATGGGACCCAGCCCTGGCCCTGGAACACCCAATGCACCGCATGGCATTCAGGGTCAAAGTGAATACTCTCAGGACGGCATGTATCCTATGCACAAGGTGTGTCTTTTGTTGTCACTACAGAACAAAGACAGTGTAGTAGTTAGTTTATACCTGTATTGCTTATTGCAGATACTTCAAATTATATATATATATATATATATATATATATATATATATATATATATATATATTGCCTGATAAATATCAGGAGATTCCAATTTACAATAACACATATATGTTTAAGGTGATTTAGAACATTTCTCTAAGGCATAACTTGTCCCCTAGAGCAATTACAAGTTACTCTTTAAATTGAACTTAAGAACTATTGGTTTATGTTATGTTTTAAGAAATAATATAGTCAACAGATAGTATTTGGGCTGCAGTTTTCCTTATTATTTATTGACCACACAAGTCACATAAATACATATATACATAAATATACATAAGAAAAAGAAAAGGCAAGTAATAAAATATTTTTTGTGGAAATCTACAAGTGGCAGGGTACCAGTGCTGCTGTGTTTTTTCATCTTCTTCTTTACATTAAGCTGTCGTGTCTCGACAATTTTGGCATATAGCACCTAAGAAATATAGCTTAACGTGTGACCTAGTGATGTCTTCTAAGATGCATAGAAAGAGAATCATATTTATAGCATGATTTTCCTATTGTTATCCCAGCCTTAGGATTTGTAGCTGTTCATTTCAGATTTGAATCTGTTGTTTACAATGAATACATCTTAATCCTGAATCTTTATTTTTGTATTGTCAGTCTATGGAGGGGATGAATGAAAAGACCATGGCAGATGCGATGCACTTTGGTCACATGAAAGGTGTCGGGATGAGATCTCTGCATAGCGGCATGGGACCCCCACAGAGTCCGATGGACCAGCACAGCCAAGGTATCTTATTGTTAGCAAAGCTTATTTTGATGAATTTGTATTGCTCTATTAACTTAATATAACCCAGTCAATAAGAAGAGAAGATAGGAGGAAACTCAGTCTGTTCTGCTTTTCTGTCAGGTTACTAATCATACTACCCCTTGGGCTCTGACTTTCGGTTACTAATCTGGGTATGTATAACCATTATACTCCTTCCTCTCTCCTGTAGGATACATATCCCCACATCCGTCTCCAATGGGGGTCCATGAGCATGCTTCTAGTCCCATGTCAGGAGGTGGAGGTGGTGGTGGGGGACCCAAACCCCCACCTCCCTCCCAGTCCGGCCCTTTGATGCCCACGGACCCTCAGTCAGCCGGGCCCAACATGTCCAACATGAGCCCTCAGGGCCGCGGACCCTCTGCCTTCAGTCCGGTGCAGCTGCAGCAGCTCAGAGCGCAGATCCTGGCCTACAAGATCCTGGGCCGAGGCCAACCCCTGCCAGAAAACCTCCAACTAGCTGTTCAGGGCAAGAGAACTCTACCCACAATGCAACAGCAGCAGCAACAACAGCAACAACAGCAGCTTCAGCAGCAGCAGCAGCAGCAGGCACCCAGTGCTAGTCCTTACAACAGGCCTCCAGGTAAGAAGACACACTCATACAGAATGTTTACTTATATCTTTTCACTTTGTGTTTCCATTCAACGGATCCAAACAAATCTGACACTCTTACATGAGCTGCGTGTCCTCCATGATATGTGAGTGAGGCGACCTTCAAATCTAGATGGTTCATATCTCAAAGCAACAAGATTTTGATCCAACTGCATCCACACCTTTGGTTGACTAATGTCCAGTGTTTATGTTCCATTAAAAGTGTAAAGAAAGAATGTAAACCATTGATATAATGCACATTATGCTTGTGTGATTATGTAGAAGAATAATATATGTATTATTATGTAAGATATTGGTGTTACTGTGCACTGCGTTTTAGTGTCTGATGCATCCTTAATCCATATGTAATAATAACATTATATATCATGAGCATTATTACTGCACTGTTGTTTGGAGGCCTTTTGTTGAGAATGATCTGTGTTCGAGGTTTCTTCATTGTAATAAGATTAAACTGTCAGGTTAACCCTAAAATAGTCTTACTATTTTGTATAATTCATTGAATAACCGCTAAGTCTATAAAAGGTCAATGTCAAAAAGTCCAATATCATTTTTATAGAACCTAAGATGGCATGTTCAAATAACTTTTTACCAGACCAACCGTCAAAACCCTAAATGTATTCAGTTAACAATGATATGAAATGGAGAAAAGCTGCCATCTCTAAACATTGGAAGAAGCATACAACTGTTACATGAACACGGTGTTATCAAACTGAAGATGCCTACCCATCACGGTCTCATCTGTTCTTTTCACAATTATTAATATATGTATTTATTTTGTGTTGGAAGGTATGCCAATGGCACCTTTGGGTGGGCTGCAGTCAAGCCCCTGCCCCACCCCAACCATGCAAGGACACAATCAAAGCACAGGACCCAAGCCGTGGCCTGAGGGTAAGTCATACCTGCATATGTGTACATTTAAGTGAGCTGTATTAGTTTTGACTTACGATACATCTTTTCATTCCAAGCATTCATCATTTATTATATAAACTGTTTCACCATTCTGCTCTCAGATGTTTGATGTATGGTCTCATGTCAGATTCTCTTTGAAATCAGGCTAAAGTGAATTCTTTGAAGCTTTAAGTGCTGAAAGATGATGGAATCCAAGGTTGATTTAAACATATATGCAGTCTAACAGCACTGCCTGCAAAAAGGCAAATCGAGCAAAAAACGATGGCTCCTGTTTGGACTACTATCATCTCATCCCGACACCTTTCATGTGACGCGCTGCGACCTGACGCGCTGCGACCTCCTCCTGCGCCATAACCCACCAGGCGCGTTTCAAAACGTTGCGGAAGTGGAGCGTCGTGTGTGCAGCCTCACAGTTGTTGGATGAACGTTCCACTTCCTGCCTGCGCTGCGCCGCGTCAAAAATAGGATTCATCCTATATTTTAGAAATTCTTTGCGGCGAGGAGCTTCTGGGACGCTTCGAGCCCCTGCGCAGCGCAGCGCAGCGCAGCAGGTCTGGTGGCTAGAGTTTGACTAGAGTGGCCGCGATCGCTAAAAACGTGTCTGCTAGTCTTAAGGGGGCCCTTTTATGCATTTTGGTTTTTCCCTTTTTTTAGGTTTGTGTGCATGTAAATGGTCTGCAAAGGCTAAAATCCCAAAGTTCCGTATTTGATAGGCTACAGGGTGGGACATCTCAAAGCGGTTGACCAATCACAACAGAGCCTTCCAGCTAACCAATCAGAGCAGACAGGGCTCTGTTTTCAGACAGAGGGTGAAAAGAGGTGCTGCAGCACAGGCAGTATGAGACAAATAAAGAGCATTTTGAACATTAAAGCATTGAGACATGTCACAGTAGAGGCACAACCAGAGGTTGCGCTAGACTTTTTCACTGCCCGTCATTTTGATGGACAGGATCGTAACATTTCCGTCAAAATCCATCATCACCTGTCGGTCCGTGAACTGTTAGCCCCGTGTTATGCATGCCCACTGCACCGAGCGGGAGCGCGCACAGCGTAAAGCAAATACTCTTAACACATTATTTTGTTAAAGTTCGAAAGCATGCCTTTATTGTCATTGCTCCAAGATCAAACCTGTATTGCCAGCTCACCTTTAATTATTAGGATCATACGGTTTAAGGGTTTTAAAAAATGTGGGTGACTCGACTTTATTTGGGTGTAAATCTATAACCTGTGTTGTGGGAAGTGTTTTGCTTTTCCTTGCATCAGGAGCATCTGTTTTGTTATTTTTTTACTTTTTATAAATAGATTTTCACCATGTCTGTGACCCAATAACAGACAAAGTGTTTGGTCTCCAGGTCAGGGTGTTGAAAATCAAGCCAACGCCCAGAAGCACCTCACTCCTATTCCCAGTGGACGCCCGTCCCCTGCACCCCCCCAGGCCTCTGCTGTGCCAGCCGGGCCCATGCCAGGCAGTTCACTGACCCCCCAGCCTCCAGGTCAGCAGGTGTCCCCCATGATCCAGATGCAGAAACAGAACCGCATCACGCCCATCCAGAAGCCCCAGGGCCTGGACCCAGTGGGGATCCTGCAAGAGAGAGAGTACAGGTATCTATCTTTACCACGCTGTTATTATCTTAACTTCATAAGCATTTTTGCTGAGGTGGGATCTACAAAGAACGTTGAGCAAGTCTTGTCCAAAGAAATCTGGACCGTTTGTGTTGGCTTTTTTATTACAATGAACCGTTAACAGAGCTAACGCACTCTGCTTGTGTAAAACATCAGAAGGGTGAAGGAGAGGCTGCAGACAGAGCAAATGGAAATGCTGCTTTTTTACATGTTTACACGTTTATGTTCGTAAGCAGGTATTGGCTGTTGAGTGAAAATAAATAACAACATAACACTCAAAAGAACAAGATCATCAACAAGATCATCAAATCCTTTTAAACGCCAGATTTCAGTACCCATCCCACCCAGGTATCCTTATACCTGTGAAATGGATAGTGTGAATAACATTTGTCTGTGAGCCCATATGGTCTTGATGGAGCTTCTGTACACACATGACCAATCTCCCCAGATAAAAGCCCACAGGCTGAATCCTATTCTGAAAAGAAACACGGCTGATGGAGATGTGAGGACGGCTCGCAGGCCTTCTTGCTGTGGTTTGTTTTCCTTCATGTAACTTTCAAGACTCTTGTTTTGAGAATCTGTACATGCTCTCAAATCACCTTTGAAAGCTGACCTCTCTTCACAATGTCTGTCCAATTATGCAATCTGAACATGCTGTCGGGGAATAAACACAGCAGTTATTGATACACATCTGAGCCACCTGACAGTAAACGATACAGTCAGAACTTATCAATTATTGTCCGATGTTCCCCCTCGGGCTAGTATGCATTGAGGGTAAGCTACATGAGAATGCTACGATTACATAATGATAGTACCTGTGTCTGACCAACTTTAGTGACAAGGAAGCCGGTGTTGTTGAATTGAAGTTGAACAAAGATGCTCATCCACCTTTAAAGGTGAGCCCTTCAATATCTAGAAGGTCTTACTTAAAAAAGACATATAGGTGTCAAACACAAGCTTTTGAGGCCTATACCGATATCATGATATGGTCATTCAGGAAACTCTTTTAAAGTTATATTGGCCTGTGTCTTTTCAGGTTTAACATGGGGTTTAAGTGCATCCATATGTTGCATTTCTGCACTCCAGCTTTACTTTACTTAACCCAAACCCATACGCCCATACTGAAGCATCTGCAGTGAGCCATAATATAGCTCTAGCTGAAATCTGTATGATGGTACCTTCATAACACTCCTGATTCTGCGAGGCCACGTACTTGTATCTGACGTCAATAACACTAACTTAATCGTCCAAAGTTCTCATTTTCCATAAATGGGTTTTATTGATTAAGTCGTATATATATATATATATATATATACCCAAAATGCAAGACATTCTAATTTCTCAAATGGGAGGATTTGATAATTTTTTATTATTTACATTATTGTAAATTGAGTATCTCTTGGTTTTGGACTGTTATTTGGACAACACATCACATTTTAACATGCTAATGAACTTTATCTAACATTTTATTTTACTTCGTTGCATATCATACCTCTTTCTCTCGCATTCTTTTCAGTCTGCCAATATACTGTCCTATTTAAAAAAGGTAAAACAAATCAATAATAGCAGCCTTGATATTTTCACTGACACTCGCGGTAAACGTTTCCATACTTTTGCCGTTCACTTCAAATCATTATCACTTTGTAGATAGAAAGTTTGGGCTCAATTAATTCAGTACAACTTTAGTCATCCCTATCTAGGTCAACTGTGTGACAGCTTGAAAACGTGCATGAGCATTATTGTGGTGTCTCAGAGGGGGGAGGAGCTTCTGCCACCCAGACTCAGGAGGTGGAGAACAGTTCAGTCTGATCCCAAGTGTGCATTTATTATAACAAGTCGATTTCATTTGTATAACACATTTCATACACAATACACTCAATGTTCTTTACAGTAAAACAGGAGATAAAAAACACATACATAAAATATGCAATACTCCATATAAATTACTTTTGGAGTATTTTTATAAACTAATTCCGCCAACCACCCAACGCTCAAACCCAAATACATAAATATTTGATATGTACATTTTGTATTGTGTATTATATATTTACCGACTTGTTTGTAAATAGATATTGTGTTACTATTGAAATGTTTATTTTGTATTTTATTTTATTTGAATATTATTTTATTATATGTTTTACTCATGCCTGTTAACATGCTGCCGAGACAACACAAATGCCCAATTTGGGATGGATACAAATATATCTAATCTAATTTAATTTTAAATAATGTTCTTTATAAGCTGTCCTATTCCTAATTTATGCACCTTTGATTACGTTTTTAATTCTAGGTTTATTCGGGAGACGATGAGGGATCTGATCAGTGAGCAGGACAGAAATATATTTAGGGTCCATAACATTTAGGGACTTGTAGACAAACAGACATTCTTTAAAAATCCATTCCATGATATACCTGAAGCCAGTTGTTTATTTCAGTACAGGTTAAATGTTTTTTTATTTCCTAATTTCACTCCAGCCACATATTGTCGATTTGGGAAGTCTTGCAAAACAGCAATAAATGAATGAAATCTCCCAGAGAATAATGCATCGACACATTTAAAAAACAACACCCTGGTTTCTGAAAGGCTCACTGTGCTGTAGAGCAAATGATAACGGATACAATCTCTTGTCATGCCACCTTCAGAACATCATTTGTTTTCTTTGTTTAGTTTATTTTTCAGAGATCCACTGGTTGATGAAAAGATCATTTACGTGACTGAGGTTGTTTAAGTAAAGGGAGTTTCTCTCCAGGGTGGTTGTTACTGTTTGATTTACCATCGTCTTAATGCTCCCCAGGTTGCAGGCTCGGATTGCTCATCGAATCCAGGAGCTGGAAAGTTTGCCCGGCTCTCTCGCCCCCGACCTGAGGAATAAAGCCACCGTGGAGCTCAAGGCCCTGCGTCTGCTCAACTTCCAGCGGCAGGTACACAGCAGTGGCTCCACTCATGTTCAACATGACCACACAGAATACTCATCCACTCAGTTGATGTATAACTCACAGTTGATGGAGTCAAACATTTACCCTGTCCGGACACATTGCTCAGTTCCCTATTGATTCCTTACATCAAATCTAAACGGTAGGCGTTTGTTGTCTGAGTTGACTTTTAATGACATTTTATTTCCTTATGATACAAACGGGTAAAAGAGATAGTTCAAATTAGTTTTTCCTGTATAATATTGTAATTAACACAATTATGCAATTGTATTTGTATTCTAGTGATATCTAGACAGTTTAGTTGTTTATACACCTTCATTTACTTGGCCGTAGTTGCTATGAGTCCCTGCTGTTACAGATGTGTGTTATTGTGTTACAGAATAACTCAATGCCCGTAATATAAAATAGTTCGTTACAGGGTTGCCATAAATCCTAAATAACAATGGTTTACCATTTTCCAGTCATTGAAAACACAAATTATTAGAATTTTGGAAATTATTTAAACATGTGGCTTTTTTTCTTTAGTTGAGAATGAACTCCTAGATTATCAAGGTAAAGGTAAAGAAATGGATTCAAGTATGGCGCGTTTCCTGTTTGTGATACCAGCTGCACCATCAAGGAAGATGTCCTGGAAGATTTTCTGTAGAAAAGGAAACCGTATTTAATTGAGTTTCTCGTTTTGCTCTGTGCCACACGGCACTTCTAAATCTTTAACTTTTTTAAGGAAAATAACTTACTAACTAACTAACTTAATTGAATATCTCAGGCTATTACACGTGTAATGATGTCTCATAAGCTTCCGATGGATTTAATTGTTATCAATTCTGCCGACGATATAAGTTTACTGCTCACATGCACAGTTCTGACATTGTTGATACATCTAATCCATGCCTATCTCCAGCTGAGACAGGACGTGGTGGCGTGCATGAGGCGAGACACCACCCTGGAGACAGCCCTCAACTCAAAGGCTTACAGACGCAGCAAGAGGCAGACGCTGAGGGAGGCGCGCATGACGGAGAAGCTGGAGAAGCAGCAGAAGCTGGAGCAGGAGAAGAAGCGCAGACAGAAACACCAGGTGATCCGCAGTGTTCGTAAACATGTTCAGAGAGGAGCAGGAGAGGTTCCAAAAAACACAAATTGTAGTCTCGTGTGAATGCCCTCGAAACAAGAGGTATCATCATAACTAAGATTTTGATTGAAAATGCTATTCTTAGAGCTGATGTTTAAAGATAAAGAAGAGAAACACGACAGCTATCAGAAAGATTGTTTCTTAAAAGTCAACATTGACAGTTACAACTAAACCTGCGTGATGACAGAGAAAGTGGAGTCTGGCATCACAATGCTTCATTATTTCTACTAGTATGCAATGTTGTGAAAGTCCTTCTAACACTTTGTTACTTGCTTTTCAGGAATATCTCAACAGCATCCTTCAGCATGCAAAGGACTTCAAAGAGTATCACCGCTCGATTTCTGGAAAAATGCAAAAGCTCACCAGATCCATCGCCACCTGGCACACCAACACAGAGAGGGAGCAGAAGAAGGAGACTGAGAGAATCGAGAAGGAGAGGATGAGGAGGCTCATGGTAAGGACCTGAAAGTCCAAATATATATTATATCACACCTTTAAGAAGTAAATACTTTATATCCCTAAGAGTTTTGGAGATGAAAGACACACAGAGAGACAACTTGGACAAGGGTTAAATAAATACATTAGTTTCAAAGCACTTCTTACCCTAGCTTTCTCCCACACAGTTAAAACATTTCTTGTAAATCTTAACTTAAACATTAATTCATTGAATCAACTCATATATAAAACCAAAGCTATTTGTCACTGCAAACCCCCCAAAAGCATTATAGAGCGCCTTTATCTATCATATTACTTTTTCAATGAAACTTTGAATATTATTCCAATCCAAAATGTGTTTATATCACTATTTTGAGGAATTCATTGCAATCATTCATCATCAAAATATAAGAATACTTTATGATCAACCAGAACAAATATGTGGGTTTTATATGGATTTGAGCTTTTGTTACATTGATGGAAGGAACTTGTCCATAACACACCACAATAATGAACATCCTGTCCCCCACTCAGGCAGAAGATGAAGAAGGCTACCGAAAGCTAATCGACCAAAAGAAAGACAAGCGTCTGGCCTACTTGCTGCAGCAGACGGATGAATACGTGGCTAACCTCACCACCCTGGTGTACGAACACAAAGCTGCTCAGGCTGCCAAGGACAAGAAAAAGAAGAAGAAGAAAAAGAAGGTAGGAATAGAAAAAGGTCAGGTGGTTATTTTTCACAGAAAGCTTCTTTACATGCGTATGGATATTTGATTTGTATTCTACTAGGTTCTGAAGACCCAAGGTTTTACCTTCTCGGAGTCAGAAAGAAAAACATGAAACGAGCAAAACCAACAGTGCGCCTCTCGTCACCTTCTGACTCCTTTTATCGTATCGTCAAACGTCCTCTTTCCAAACTTTAAATATTTTAATGTAATATGGGTCGAAACTCAGGATAGAACTTTCTGGAGCTTGACCAAAGCAGTGAATAATGTTTGAAGATGTGTTTACATTGTTCAACTTGCAATTGCTGATATATTCATGCAGGTTTGTGTGGAAATTAAATGAGTAAAAATGAACAAAAATAATCGTACTGAGCCAATTACTGATATGTCTAGCCCAGGGGTCTTCAACTAAAATTCAACGAGGTCCAGTTAGAGAAAATGTCCCCATGCAAAGGTCCAGAACATCAAAATGTCTAAGTTGCTTTATGAATTAGTGTGATATATATTGAAGTGACCTGTAGCTTTATCAACGTCTGCATGTAATCAACAACTGACTGCCAATCAAATAAAGAAAGTACAATTCATAAACAACAATATTTATTGTCAATTAACATTGAACTATACAGATATACAGTAACTACTGTGGATATGTGTAATGTTCCTCTCGGGCTGCATTTACAAATAAAATAGAGAAAATAAATAAAATAGCTTTTGAAAATATGTGCATCTTAAAAGTGCTTAATTTTAGATAAATAAAATAAAGTGTAGCAGCAGCTTGAGTTTCCCTTTTTCTTTGTTAATCATTTTACATCATGACTTAACTGTTTCAGACGATTATGTAACAATATCAGTGTTTACACATCATAACAATTGAACAGTTTTAAAGTTTCTCTTTCTTTCCCTCTTATATTGCAGTCCCTCACTCACTTTTTTTTTTATTCAGTGCGAGAATTGAGCTGGAGCTTGTCCTGCCAGGAGTTTAGATCTGGGCTGAAATGGTGTCAGTGCCATTCTCATACACATGCAGGTGCTCATTGGTTAGCCTCGGTTAGCCTCGGTTAGCCTGCGCTGGAACGATATTTCGTTTTTTGATCCTGGTGGACTGATCATATCGGGCTCTGAGACTGCTTATTTTTTGTGACCTCAGTTCTGACTTGAGAGGGAATGTTCGGTCAAACACTTTGTGTTTTGTCTCATAGTGGCGTGTTGTCTCTTTTAATGAGCGCCACCACGGTCTCTGCACAAATGAGACACACTGGTTCTGTGCTCCCAGTGGGCAGGATGAACATGAATGAGTCCACTCAGGGTTAAAAGCTCTGTTCTCACTGTCCACTTTCCTCTTCGTGGAGAGCGCCATGTGTAATTATTTGTCTCTCCCTGTCTGCCGCTAACACGCCTGTTCACTCTCCTCTCCGCTTCTCTCCCTGTATCACTAATTATTCTCTTCACTCACTTTCCTCTCCGCTTCTCTCTGCTGCTCTCTCGTCTCTTCTTCTGTGTTTCTCTCCCTGTATCGCTCACTCGTCTCTTCTTCTGTGTTTCTCTCCCTGTATCGCTCACTCATCTCTTTCGCCCCCTGTCGGCGGCGGGCAAAATAGAATCGCCCCGTCAAAATTGAATTCCCTTATTAATGTATTGATTATAGGTCCGGGTCCGTATAGGTCGGCGTCCGGATCCGGACCGCGGTCCGCCTGTTGCCGACCCCTGGTCTAGCCCATCACCCATCCCCAGCAGTAAAATTACTATTTGGTCAAAACACAGTGTATTGATTTAGGTATAATATTTTCATCCTTACATAAAGTAAATGAATTCCTCCCTATCAGCTCCAACCACAACAGTGTTACTGTGGTGTGAGTCATGCCTTATAACCACCTTTATCTCATGGTTCATTATTTTCCAGTAGACACTGAGGTGATAGTCAGACTCAGTGACAATGTGGGGTGAGAATACACACTACCCGACATCATTTCACACCTTCGTTGAGAGGCAGAAATAATCAGTGAACTCCTCTGGTCTCATCTTTGACTGGAACGACCACCTGCAGACTCTCAGCCCTTCTTGACCCCCTGGTCTGAGATGACACTGATGTTAGTCATTTCTAAAGGCTTTTGTATGAATACATATGTTGCCACCTCAGTTGAGTATGTGTGATAACGATCCTAGGAGTATCACCTACATCAGGGGTTCTCAAACTTTTTGTTTATGCAGACCACTTTTTATTATCAAGGATTCTCGCGGACCACCTCATATGCAAACCGTAAAAATAAGTGCAGGGAAGGTTGGCATTTTAGAGTAAGTCCTGGAAATGAGTTACGCATCTATTACTTCCAGGTTCCTTTGTCTCGAAGTCAATGTTTTTTTAACGCATGTTTTAAATTGTTGATTGGATGCCTGAAAAAATGGCTGTGGTTAATACAAGCTTACAAGATGTTCACGTTTTGTCCTACGATATAAAATACACTAGTAAATACCCCTCTAGTAGTGTCTGAAGATTTGACTTTACTTAAAAAAGGTGGTTGCTAACCAGGGACTACATGAGGCTACTAAACGTCATCACATAATCAGCCGCTGTTAGCTTAGCAATGGTGACGCAAAGTTATGAAACTTAGCTGTTTATTTCCGGCAAACGTCAAAAAACGTGTTTGCCACCGAGTTATTTTCTGACATCCATATGATATGTCAGCTAATTGCTTGTATGTCATGTTTCGAAGGTGGATGGAGACGGTGAGGGCACCAGCGCTATTGGACCTGATGGAGAGGTGAGCTGCAGAGCTTTAAGTTGTTATTTGTTGCTTTTTTGGTCATAAAATACTGTGTACCCGTTTGTTTGAATCTGCTATTATCTTATTCTAATAACCAGGTAAAAAATGTGACGATGTAGAAGAGTTTGTTGATCTGCATCTCCACTTTAACAAAGCTTTTTATATCGAGCCCACAACTTTACTTTTTTGTTTCGCTCTTGCAGCTTTCATAGCATATTGGGCAGTAGCAGAAAGCAGTTTTCATTGTGAAACTTCTGAAAAACCTTGTTTTCACAACCTGCTCAGCATTAAACAGCAGATGGACAGAGTAACACAACTAGCTGGTAGACAGGACTGTTTAGCAGAAAAGGAGCTGGATATTCCTGTGGAAATGGGTGGTGACCAAAATTGAGCTAAAAGCTATTGAATAGTTGTCTTTTATTCATCAGATGGACATAACTCTAAATGACTACTCATTTTGTGCTGGATGTGTAAACATGCTACTGTTTAGTCACAAGTTCAACATAATAACATCAAACAATAGTTTAAATGTAAATGTTCTGTTTCCCCCTTAATTATAAGAAGACAGAACAGTAATAAGGTCATTCAAACAGCATTTTGAATCTCACATTCCTTCCTGATTCATTGATGGATCTCTTGAGGATATATAACTATCGCGGTAATCTCCTGGTGGTATTTACCGCTCTGCTGCTTACTGAGGAGGTGATTACGGCTGCAGAAACCAAACCTGCACTTGACTTCAGCATTCTAAATGTGCTCTGGCAGAAATGAAAAGAGAAAGCATATCAAATAATAATAATCCTTTCAAAGGCTTAATTGAGCTACCTTTGTCTCCTGTTGGGAAGAGATACGCTAAAGTTTAAAAACACTCATTGAATCCCTCAGTGGTTGAAATCCTAAATGTTGCAATCATGATATCATATTATCACTCCTTGCAGCATTTCAAACAACAATAAGTGAGTCATTTCAAACAACAATAAGTGAGTCTTTTCAAACAAGAATAAGTGAGTCATTTCAAACAAGAATAAGTGAGTCATTTCAAACAAGAATAAGTGAGTCATTTCAAACAAGAATAAGTGAGTCATTTCAAACAAGAATAAGTGAGTTAGGAACAGAACTTAAAACACAGGAAATGTCCAGATCAATTCATCATCATCACGGCAACTTGCTGAAATTATGAAATGCGTGATTAACAAATGCCAATTTTCAATAATAACGCGCATTTATATACATTGATTCAAGTGAGTTCAATGCTCACACGCAAGGCAATCCAGCAAATATAGACCCAGTGCCTTAAGCTAGAAGAAGAAGAATGCAGAGCAAATGTTTGATGAAGACATGAGGAAAATAGACGTCTGGGTTTTGTCAAATGGCAAAGAACACGTGAACATGTTCCTTTACATTTAAAAGAGTCACTTTTTCTGATGTTTTATAACTTTTAGTTCCTCTTTTCAGGGAAACAACAGGGGGCGATGTTCTCCTACTTCCTCTATTGTCGATCTGATCATCCAATATTTACATCAAGATATAAATTGCTTATACAAAATGTTTGTTGGCATATGCAGCCATGCAAACAGCAAAAGATCAGCAGCTATGAAATAAAGAGTTCACCTCCATTTGTTGAGATAATGTGGTTTGTTGCTCGTATGTCTGGATGGCTGAGATGTTCAATTAATTATGCTAAAGCCTAACATCTTACATGCTTTAGAGAACACTCAAGTATGTTTTGAAGGGTTCTGTTCAAATGCATGTTTCACCTTGTGGTTTGTTGTTCCTTCAGCCCCTGGACGAGAGCAGCCAGACGAGTGAGCTGCCGGTCAAAGTGATTCAGACGGAGACCGGGAAAGTTTTGCAGGGAACGGATGCTCCCAAATCCGGCCAGCTGGAGGCCTGGCTCGAGATGAACCCTGGGTGAGGAAGAAGCACTCTCTACTGTTGTCAACCTCTGACAAATCAAAGGGATGCTAGAAGGGATGCAACAAATTCACTTTTGTCAGCCAATACCCAACACCGATGTTTCGAATAACAATGTGGCAAATGCCGATGCCGATCTTCTCTGGTGATCTTTCAGGGAAACAAATAAATCTTTAATCAAGATATTATTATACTGCGGGCTGCTGTATAGCTCAGTTGGTAGACGTGGCGTGTACTCGGGCTCGGCCCCCATGCGTAGGACCATTTGCCGTGTGTGTTTCCCCCTTTCATCACTGACACTTTAATAAAGGCACTGGTTGCCTATAACACACTAACTTTGAATGAGCACAAATCCCTAAAAATAACTTCTTTATAATAAATAAAACAGGCTTAGTTTATGAATGTGTAAGGGCATGTTCAGTTAGATGGCACTATTTTGCCTTTTTTCTTTTAAATAAGGCTACATTTTTGCAGACATGCTGTGATCTAACATGTTTATAAGGACAGCATTGTGAGGTCCTTACATGTTAAAGTCATATATAGTATGTCAAGGATTCAACACCCTAAATAAAGTAAGAAAGCACGTTTCCTGGCAGGTTTAGATTGCTGCTTGGTAATTCTGCCGTGTTCATTATTTTGTGCCTGACAGAAAATAAATATAGTAACTCTACTTTCTTTTTCCATTGTTTTTCCTCCTCTATATATCAGGTACGAGGTGGCCCCGCGGTCGGACAGTGAGGAGAGCAGCTCAGAGTTTGAGGAGGAGGTCAGTCACTTTCTCATTAGTGAGATCCCACAGAGGACGATGTCAAATCAGCATCACTTTGCTGCACTGATTCAAATCATTCAAACCTTATTAATAAGCATTTCAGCCACTTCTCAGTCAGAACAACTGCACACATACTGAACACACATCAACATCCACCAGGGGGCTGTAGCTATATGCACTTCAGTAATCGTCTTCAGAGCTACTTCCGTCTCTGCTGTTGTTAATATATTATGTGTTCCCTCATGTCATGTTTTATCATACTAGGACGAAGATGAGGGGGCCAAGGCTGAAAGAAAAGAAGAAATTGAAGAAAGGAAGATCATCGATCCCAGTGGAATTGAGGAGTTTGTCGCTGACACCACGGATATTATTCTGTAATGTATTATGGTTACTATACATCACACTTTGTCTGATTTACTGCAGAGCACCTTTTTCCTCGATCAGCTGCAAACAGAAGTCCAATCTTTAGCTTAAACATTTGGTTTTGTTTTTACCAAGTGGAATTATTAAAAAATATATCAATAATAATAATATGATTAATAAGAAGAAGAAGCAATAACAATAATGACGAGAATTATTTGTATTGTTATTGTTATTGTTAATAATAAGAATACACATTTTATATATTTATTGTGCTTTTCTAGGTACTCCAAGACACTTTACAAAAACACTTCATTCAAGTTTCATACAACAAATATAAATGAATTAACAATATAAACAAACAAACAATAATAAAAAACAAGACAAGATGTAATTAAATCTAATTAGAGAAAATATAAATTAAAATCAAAGTAAACATTAAAAGATAGATTTTTTTACAAAACCATTAACAGTCTTCGGATATTCCCAACGGGTGCTTAGGAGCGAAGAGGTCCAAATAGTAGACACTGAGATGAGGGAAAGACACCCTCTTTCCTTTTTTTGATTCTCTTCTCTTTTACATGACACATTCAGGTCGGCCATTCAGGTGGACGATGAGTACAGTGTTCCTACCGGACAAACCAGCACCGCGTCTTACTACGGTGCCGCCCACGCTGTCATTGAGAGGGTGGAGAAGCAGTCAACGCTGTTGATCAACGGCACACTCAAACATTACCAGGTACACACACACACACACACGCACGCACGCACGCACACACCCACACAAACTTTAATTTCGTTACTGCTTTTGGCTATTTTCAATTTTCAATATAAAACTGCAATGTTTTTTAAATGAGATTCTGATTGAATGGTTACCATCTTTCTGCAAAACAACTTTTTTAATAAAAGAAGCAAAGACATGTACATTTTATATTTCACTTATTACTTCGCTTTATATCAAAAAAGTAATTTTAAATCTTTGCCAAAAACAGGAATGATCAGAATGAAATGTAAGTTTTAGCCTCTGAAAGCTACACAGACATTGCATGGGAGTATATACATGTAAAATAAAACAATAAACACAATAAAACTTAAACAGTATACTTATATAAATATCACCTATTTTCTTTGAACTAACCACGACTCATAGGTATTATAAAAGTGCAACTGAATTTGACATGGCAGCTGATGTAAATGTAAGAAATACTAAAATATGAATTACAGTTCAGTAAAACACATTTTTAGAGAAAGAATCACTGTAATCTTTCAGTATCATGTGCATAAACAGTAGTTAAATTATGCCACAATGTCAAACTGAGTTAAAGTGTTTCTTTAACCAGTAGGGAAGCGCAAAGGCTTCTCTTGTAATTAAAACTGTGTTCAACCTCATCAGAAGGACATTTTTGAGACTCAATCCATTCTTGAACAGTTAGTCTTTGTCCTCGCTGCCAAGAAACTCCAACACCAGACAAGCCTGATTTGTTTTGATCAGCTTGCGAATTTAAACTTTTTTTGTTGCTCTTTTTAACTTAAACTGTTTGTTATTTTGTCGACCAGGATTTTATTTGTCCAACCTTAATTTACATTATATCATTCAGATATATAGTTATTATATATAGTAGGGATGCTCCGATCGATCGGTCACCGATCGAGATCGGCCGATACTCACTCTCTACCGATCGATCGGTGCTCTCTAAACATGCCGATCGGAAATGGAAGATTTAAAGTGATGTTTAAATCTTCCATTTAGGCCCCGCCCACTCGATCGGATGCTTGAAGTATAGGCAGATTACAAACCCACTTATCTTTCGAAACATCTACAATTCGCGCATAATTCTTGAATCAAATCAAGTTTTATTTATATAGCACATTTTAAAAACGATTTTTGGTCGAGCCAAAATGCTGTACATGCAATAAAAAACACTTTACTGTGATAGAAGACAATAAATTACAACAGCAAATATAAAAATAAAACACAGGGAAATGTCAGGAGTCATGCTTCGCTCTGACTAGAAGACCAGGGAGAAGAAGTGTGTCTTTAGTGAGGATTTAAAAACCCCTAGGGTCTGGGCCGACCTCACATGATAGAGTGTTCCAGAGCCTAGGGCCAGCTGCTGCGAAGGCTCGGTGACCTCGGGTTTTTAGCCTGGTCTTGGGCACTACCAGCAGCAGCTGGTCAGCCGACCTTATTGCTCTGGCTGGGGTGTAGCGATGGAGGAGTTCTGCTATATAAGCCGGAGCCAGCCCATTTAGGGTCTAAGGGTCTAAGGACAGAGGGTGTCGTATTGTCATACTGATATTCTGTACACACTGTGAAGACCACTGAGACAAATGTAATATTTGTGATATTGGGCTATATAAATAAACATTGATTGATTGGGGCTTTAAAAACAAATAAAATGAGTTTAAAATCAATTCGGAACCTAATTGGAAGCCAGTGCAATGAATAAATGCTTAATCTGCTTTCATGGTTAAAGTAGTAGAAGAATGCAGAATGTGCAGTGATGACTTATTTTTGTAGGCCGAACCATAAGTCAGCATTGCAAGGGCAATTGTATTTTTCTGACCTATTGCAGAAAATAATATCTGTTGCAAACACACGTTTCATATCAACACTATTTTTGATTGAAGCTTAAGGGTCAACGCAATCGGCAGGTGTAAAAAGCTAACACTAGGCTATAAACAGACTACCTCAAGCATAACAACCGCTAAGCTAAAGGCTGCGAATGTGCGGCATGATATCTTTAGAGGGTCTCATTTAATCACTTGTAGCATCTGGTGTTGTTAAGACTATTAAAAGCTTGAGACATTCACCAGTGGGATGTTTTCTGATGTATTGTATCTATTAAAACATTCGTAACTTTGTGTTAACCACAGACCTTTTTTTCGGGGATCCAACCAAACTTTGACTTGAACTTGACTTTGAGAAGAGGGAGCCTGGAAATGCTAAAATGCTAACTCATTCCCTGTTGTAGGACTCATTCCAGCACCCCTCTATTCTCACCAACAATCAGGAAGCTTCACATTTTTTAAAACCATCCTCAAAGCAAGCTAACATCAGCACAACATTGTCACCACCAATGATTGCCTTCTATTTTTTGTATTCGTCACACTGATTCTGTTTGATATTCCAAACTGATGGATTTTTATTTTGCGTTTTGCGTACCGTGTCTGTTCTTTTGTGGTTGTTTGTTTGTCAATCTGACACAGGCAATGGATGCAAATCAGCTTCTAGCTATCTCTAGTGTAATTACTTTTAATGCCCCTGCAAATACAAAGAAAGAATAATTAAAAATGATGGTACACAATTAAACAAGACTTACAGGCACATAAATAAGTTATTTGTAGCTGTAGTTTTCTTATTCCATTGTGAATGATGGCGGACACAATCCTTTTTCTGTGCAAAAGAAAAAAGTTAGTGTTCTTGGTCGAAATTTCCTTTTGTTTTTTACGAATACCCGTCAGAGCTAGAGAGTTTTTATTTATCAATTTTCTGCTGATAGACTAATTGATCACTTATTTCATACATATATATTCAGTGTGAGAAAAAGTTTTTAGAGAGTACTTGTCCATGGACAAGTGAGTTTGGCAATTTACTTGTCCGAATACATTTTTCACTTGTCCAGAATGGACAAAAATTGGGGCCACTGGAATCTTCTTCTTTGTCATCGTATTTTACATTTTCCACATTTTTTACGACACCGTTAACGTAAGTGAGCGGTAAGATTTTACCGCATCACACATAGGGTTGGATATCGCTTGGATTTTAACGATTCCGGTTATTTTCGGTTCTCGATTCCGGTTCTTTGAGAGGGTAAAAATAAGTCAAACTGGGAGAAAAATATATTTATGAAAACATTAAGTCAAATCTGTATTTCTATTTACAAATCACTTCATACTGTTTAATGTCTTACAGTTATTGAATACAATTATATAAAAATAATCTCTGCATTGTTTAGTTAGTTCTAAGTGGTGCAGTTTGAGAATGTACAATTGGCCCAGTGTCCTCTGATGTTACACTGCAACCTGCTGGGAGACACAGTCCAACCACACATGTCCAACACATAGGCCATAACCTAATAATAATAATAATACATTATATTTATAGCCTTTAGGCCTAGCGCTTTTCTACAACTCAAAGACGCTTGCACGCTTAGACATGTCCTGCAATACACATGCTGCAGCTGCTCACTGTTTGTAAAAGTTAATAAATAGTATTTTCATTTCAATAATGTACTTTCTTTACCCTGCTTCATAAACAATACTGACATCCCTGTGCTCCTCTGAGTCTGGGGGTCCGAGGATGTGAGGACAGCGCGAGGACACAGACAGGGAGGCTGCTTCACTTCATAAAGGAAATGGCGTCAATATTAACAACACAGGAGCTAAAACGCTTAATAACCTTCATTACGTGTTAGAGAAAGAACATAAGAAAGTTTGACAAAGATGAGGCTGTTAACGGGCAGCGGATCCGCTGTGTGTAGAAAGAGAGAGAGAGAGAGAGACGCTGAGCGGCACCGTGCAGCGATCAGCTGATACGGAGCATAGAGAGAGCTGCAGTCCGCGGGGCTCGGGGGCTCGGCCTCTCCTCCTGTCCTCACAACTCTTATTAATCCCGGGACCGGACAATTGTTATTTGTTCCTACTCGGAACCGAGTTTTGCTTCCCAACCCTGCCACTGTGCTACACTTCCCACCCCGCTCCGCCCGCCCCGTCTAACTGTACAGAAAGGGGCGAGATGCATTTCCTTAGGAATCGACAAGCAGAACCGAAACTAACATTTCTAAACGAACAATGGCGGACACGTACAATTTGCGAATGAGTTCTGCCTTTTGCAAACTGAATGTATCAATAATTTGTCAAAAAACGTCACTTGTCCGCCGGACAAATCAATTGACAGATCTACTTGTCCGATATTGTAAATAACACGTCCCGGACGGTGGGACGTCTACTTTTTCGCACACTGATATTTTGTATGTATTTTACATGATATATAAATACATCTGCTAAATCATCTCATTCTCTTTTAGAGACAGTTGTTCGTAACTCGTAACAATGCACCTACATTGTTTTCCATTGAGAACCCATAATCCTGTCTGTAATGCAGTGGGTGTTTCTTAATGTCGAGGAAGGCTCCTCCAGAGCCACTATTTCAAGGATGCTACGTCATCCAGTGCCGCCGAAGAACTGTTCCAATGTCCAGGATCCTTGGATTTTTACCAAGGACCGAATCCTTCGTTGCTGGACATTTCGAGAATGCACCAGTGTATCTTCCGCGGTCTTAAAATCCCCACAATGCTTTGCGCACGGACCAATTTCCAAAATCTTTGGCGGGGTCTCGCATATGACGCACACTTGCTACCTGTCCCATTCTTCGTTCTCTGAATGAGAGGAAGGATTCTTGCCTAGCCTCTGAAAGACCTGACTCAGAGGGACATGTCCTACCAAGGAAGCGTCCTCGACATTGAGAAACACCCAGTGAAATTGGATGGCAGTTAAAGATGGCCTCTTACAAGTGATAGGGAACTGGCAATTGGAGGCAGCTAACATTTCCTTTCTTCCAATCCTGGCAATCCTCTGATGTATGGCCTGGCAGGCTTTAAATGAGATCTTGTGGCAGCTCTTTGGGGAGCGACGTCAGCTATGTAATAATTTGACAAATCGTCGGCTGTGAGATCAGAGGTTGCGTTAACCCGAACACTTTAATGACGAAAAAAATCTGATGGTCGTCCGTCATTTAAGCAGGTTGAAACAATGTCCATTGTAGCTTTAAGTAATTCACGGCACGTTAAAGACTTTGGAGCCTCCTTTCTCCTTTTCTCTCCTCTTTATGGCCCAAGTGCTTGCAGGATTGGGAAATAAAAACCTATGTTCAGAGAGTGTGGGCAACGTTTGATCACTCACCTGGGAGAAATGTTCCTCGACTTTGTCTGAAGTGGCCCTGATTGGTAATTCATGTCACCAGTTTGGCAGCAGGCTCAGCCTTTTACATTAAATGAAACTGAGAAGTGGTTTGTCTAAGGCAGGGGTCTTCAACTAAAATTCGACGAGGTCCAGTTAGAGAAAATGTCCCCATGCAAAGGTCCGGAACATAAAAATGTCTAAGTTGCATTATGAATTAGTGTGATATATATTGAAGTAGCCTGTAGCTTTATCAACGTCTGCATGTAATCAGCAACTGACTGCCAATCAAATAAAGAAAGTACAATTCATAAACAACAATATGTATTGTCAATTAACATTACTTAAATACTGTGGATATGTGTAATGTTCCTCTCGGGCTGCATTTACAAATAAAAACAGGTACTCGCTTGTTTAATTATTTTTGCGGTCTAGATTTCTTCTTCTTTTTTGAAGTGAGAAGTTGTCCGTCAGTTGGACTGACGGACGGACTCCCCCCACCCCAAAACGAAAACTCTTCGGTTCTCCACGAATTACACAAGTCACCCATATCAGCGTTAAAAAAGTGGGAGGCTTCGAAAAATCCCCTATTAATGTATTGATTATAGCTCCGGGTCCGTATAGGTCGGCGTCTGGGTCCGGATCCGGACCGCGGTCCGCCTGTTGCCGACCCCTGGTCTAAGGAAATACGCAAAATCTTACTTAGTAAAATGTACTTGTTCATATTGGCTTTTGAAGCAAAATGGCTTCAGATTATTTACTGTCAGTGCAGGAATAATTATTAATTTGCTTCTTGTGTGTTAAAGAGGCCCGATCATGCTTTTTTGAGGTTTTGCCTTTCTTGTACTGCGTTATATATGTTTTTTGGTGCATATAAAAGGTCTGCAGAGGCTAAACTCCCAAAGTTCCCTCCAGAGGGAGTGTCTGGGAGAGAAACTCCCCCTGCCTGATATGCTTCAATTGGACTCCGTTGTTTACTTCTGTAAAGCATCATCACTATGTAACATTCATGCTCTTATTTGCTAGGGCTCCAACACATTGTACGTGATAGACTAAAGGGCCACTTGATCACAACCGAGACGGCCAGCTAACCAATCAGAGTAGGGCTGGGCGATATGGTCTCTAAATGATATCGCGAAATTTACTGACTATATCGCGATACACGATATATATCGCGATATTCTAAAATTTCCTCTAAAACACATACTTTATTTAACCCCTTGATGTTTACAGTCACGCCAGTATGATGATTCTCGTAGTCCCTGCAACATATGTCTGCATTAAACCATTGTTATTTATACTGTCTTCATTAGTGGTTTCTATTAAAACAAATTTAACCAACACACAAAAAAGATATACTTAGAAAAAAGAGAATGTAAAATAATGAGACGAATGTGCGGTAAATCATAAAGTTGAGTTGAACTAAATAGTATTTATTCAATACATATTAAAATAAATGTAGGCCTACTGTACAACATACATACTGTTGCCTATTTCTATGGGCAAAAACAGAGCTCAATGAAAAAGCGCAGAAACCCTTATACATATCAAAACATATTGAAAGTGCAATAATACAATAATAAATTAAAGTGCACTCTTTGTGCATGTCACTGGACATTTTAATGTAACATAAATAAAAGGACTTTTTAGACATTTTAAATCAAAGTGCATCTTTTCTTTTAAATGAACAAACCAGTGCATGATGTCAAACTGGTTTGGTCAAAAACTATATACAAAAAAATAGCTGCATTTTGTGCAAGATTGTGTCATGTCTGCAGTCAGTACCAACTGCTTATCTTCAGGTTTTGTGCCAAAAACACAAGTCTATCAACTGTGTCCTGTTTGAGAGATGCTCAATGACATGTAAGTATATTCGAACAGGTACTGAATAATCGTTCCGATGGAGAACTGGTGGCGGGCATATACAGATTTTTTTTGTTGCCACTTTTTTCAAATTTGGGAACATTTCCTCATGGGTCTTCCACCACGGCAGGGGATCTGATTCACTGTCAGCATCGACAGATTGCAAGTAGGCAGACAACTCTGTTTCTCTCCGCTCTCTATGTGATGATGTGGCAGAGGATGTTGTTTCCCTTTTGAAGAAGCTTCCAAGGGTTTTCTTTTTTGGTGGCTCTGATACTGCTGGTGCTTGATGTTGTGAAGCAGATGACTCAGCTGTACCCTGGTCAGACTCAGACAGCATTGCCTCCATTTCTGATATGGCTCTTCACTTGGTTTCCTCTAGCTTGTCTTCCGCTATGTATCTTGTTTTGAACCTGGGGTCCACTAAGCCAGCCATGTCCAGCAGGTCGTTGGTGGCAGGGTCATCAAATTTCTCCCTCAGATAATCCAGGATGGAGACTTTGATGGACTGAGTAAGTGCGGTGTCGTCATCCTGAATTGCCAAGATGCTGGAGTGGAAGAGATGAAGCACAGGCTTTACATAAGACACTGTAACATAGTCTTCCCCTGATAACGCGTCAGTGAATTCCAGGAGGGGTTTTAGGGCCTTGAGCACTGACTCAAGGACTTCCAGGTCTTGCCAGGTCAGAACCAGATGCCTTGTTTTTTTGTCTGCGGCCAAGACTTGTGAGATAGCTCGCTCCTGCTCCAGCACTCGCTCAATCATTTTGGCTCGGGAGCCCCACCTGGTAGGAGACTCACTGATCAGCTGGTGTTTAGCTCTTGCTGTGCTGCCAAGATCTCTCCTCTTTTTCCAGCTGAATGAGAAACTGCTCACTACCTTCTTACAAACACCAACAGCACGATCGATGCGGGAGTCTTTCATGCTTCTCTCTGACAATATAGAAAAAGAAACAGAAATCCAACAATTCAGTCAATCAGCGTGGAGTTGGCACCCATAATATTTTTGGCAAATATGTTTTTAAATACAGCACAGTGCAAAAGTCATAGGCACATGTAATAACAAAAAAGTTAACTGAGAATGCTTAAAAATATTATTAAATAAATGGTTACAAAATACCAAAAATAATTACCATGACTGAGTAGGTTAATCTACTACTAATCTACAGTCTGATTTTAAATCAATTTAGGCCAAATAGTGTGTGGTTGCATCATATATATTAATTGCACAAAACGTTATGAAGTATTCTTAGTGTTTACTAGCAGGCTGTTGTAACCATACTTGCCAACCTTGAGACCACAGAAATCGGGAGCATTTCAAAACCACCGCTTGGGGGGGGGGGGGGGGGTGCTAGTGGATCGCCGGAGTAGTATTAGATTAATATGAACATGCTTATTGTAGTTGCAAGTGCATTGCGGCCTGTAGCACCATCCTTGATGGAGCATATGTGTGGGCTGGTCCTGTATTAAATACAGGAAAGGAGTGAGCAGAGGGTAGAGTTGTCGATTCTTGTTCTGTTTTCTGTGATCTATTTTACTCACCCTCAGTTGCGCGCGCTACTAAAGAGACACGCTACCATGGAAACCAAACAATGGTGTAGCTGTATTAAAGTCAGAGTGGAAACAGTACTGAGTAAATCTGATTATGTCAGAAATGCGGGAGAAATATAACCCCGGGAGGAAACCGGGAGAGGGCAATGTAATCGGGAGTCTCCCGCGAAAATCGGGAGGGTTGACAATTATGGTTGTAACATCGCTGATATTAAAAAAATAAAACAGGCAGACAGATAGGCTACTCACCAATTGCGAGGTGCAGCCGGTGGCCAACACATTGCAGTCTAGTCCACTTATTGAGGCTCACAGCTTTGACGATGTTACTCCCGTTATCTGTGGTGATACACACCTGACGAGCCTCTGGTAAGTTCCATGACAGGAGAGCCTCTTGTAAACCTTGCGCTATTATCTCGCCTGTGTGATCCTCCGGGAAAAATGACGTTTGGAGGTATGCACTCTTCAACTCCCAGTTGTCGACGTAATGAACGGTCAAGCTGAGATATGGCTCACAGGCTCTACTGGACCACAAATCTGTAGTCGTAGAGAAGTGAGTCACATTTGTAAGCTGGTTTGTCACTTTTTCTCTCACTTCAACGTACAAGGCTGGCAGAGCTTTCTCCGCAAAATATTTTCGACCAGGCAAGTTATACTTTGGGTCAAGTGTCTTCACGAGTTTTTGAAAACCCGGCTTTTCTACCACACTGACTGGGGCCATGTCTTTGGCAATGTATTGAGTCACTGCAGCCGTGATTTCTATCCATTTTGAACTTTTTTTGTCATACGGGACTGATATCGAAAAAGAAGAAGCCAGAGTCATTTGTATCTTGGCTGGTTGCTTAGGCATTTGTGTGGTTCCAGATATTGACATTCTGAATTTAACACACTCTTCATTTTGTAGTGGATGATGGATTTTTAGATGTTGGAACAAATTTGAGGTACTACTACCTTTGGCGGCAACGGATTTGCTGCATATTTTACAGATTACCGTTGTTTGAGAAACATCATCCTTATGGTAACCAAACCACCGCCAATAGTCGTTCCTTCTTTAAATTAACATGTTGTGCTAAGGTTTAAACTAGCTAACCTATATTTCACTCTCAAAGGTGAAGGTTAATCCATAGGTTAATCCAATGGTTTTCAAACTGGGGCGCGACCCCTGATTGGTCGCGGAGGTACTGCAGGGGGGTCGCGGAAAGATTTATTTATTTTATTATTTTCTCCTTTTAGCTTTGTGAAGCACCTTGAGATTACGTTGTTTTTAAAGTGCACCTATATAAATCAAATGTATTGTTATTATTATAATTCAATTGTAAACAAACACTGCTCGAAAATATCTCATTGGTCAGAGAGCTGTGGGCATAATGCTGCCTTTTGCAACATTACTTGTGTGAGATAGGCTTTTTCTGCTGTTGCTGCCATCAAAACGAAATGCAGATCAAAGCTGAACATTGAGAATGAACTGAGAGGGGCAGTCTCAAAACAACAGCCCCGGTTTGAGAAGATCTGCAAGGGAAAGCAAGCACACACAAGTCATTGATAAGCTAGTGTGGAATAGGAATGGTAAAGTGATGTGATTGTTTGCAACCTGCAGTAGAAATAGTAGTTAATTAATATATTTTCCTTAAAGAAATTTGAATTTAAAAATCTCCTACTCAGGGAAGAAGGCCAACCAGTTTTAATTAGGCCAAATTAATTCACAGTATCTATTACAAGCACTTTTGTTCATGTGTAATCCATAATAAAATATATAATGATAGTTGTATCTTTGTATCTTCTTATTATTAGCAGAAAAAATGTAATGTTTTTACAACAATATACAATTAATCCTACCAATATAGATGGGAACCGGGTTGGGGGGTCCCGAAAATATTTCCAATACCCAAAGGTGTCCCGACTGAAAAAGTTTGGGAACCACTGGGTTAATCCAATGTGTCACTTTGAAATGATTTCTGATAATCCATCAGCAATAAACCTTGTTTTAAATGTTCAGATTTCAGAGCGTAAAATAGGTTTCGCTTTGGGCAAACTGCGTGCGCATAGCTCTCATTTCTCAATGGTAACGTGTGTATGTGTATGAGTTTTTTTTGCTAAACCCCTCTAAAAAGGTCAAATGTCACTTGTTTTGCATCAATCTTGATACAGGGTACTTATTATATCAATCTGAATTTTCTTTAAAATAAAAAACATCTATATTGATTAGTGTTGTCACGATACCAACATTTTGATTTCGATACCGCTACCAAGTCAAGAATTGCGATTCCGATTATTTTTCAATACTTTTCTTAAAAAAAGGGAAACAGTCTTAAATGTAATTATTGTGCTTTTATTTCACACCAGAACCATAACCACATTGGTAAGTTAGCTAAAAAGATAGCCATATTAGACAGTTATCATTGCCATTAATTGCCTCGGCAAACTACGAAAACGTTCATTTGTCACAAAATAAATTACACTGGTTTGACTTAGATTTGACAGCATGATGTAATTATGTTAGCTATCACATTTGCTAACCTGTCTGAATACCGGTTGGCGAGGTGCTTAGCGAAGTTTGATGTGTTGGCTCCCTTGGTTTGCATGGATCTAAAACATTTCTTACAGACAGGCCTCGTGGTGTCCGTAGGCTTGCCCTCACTGTCAGAGATATAGCTAAAATACTTCCAAACGTAGCTTCTGGCGTCTTTGATGTCAACAAGCCGAGGCGCAGTGGCAGTTGCACTCCCACTTTTAGCCATGCTTCTCGCTTTCTCACATGCTCTGGCAGCTAGCGCGTGCACGAGAGAGGGGAGGCACTTAGAGCGTGCTTGAGAGGGGAGGGACTGCAGGCACGGCTGCAGTGCAGGTAGTGGAAGCAGAGCGCTGAACACACACGGCTCTTATTAAAACTGCGCTTTCTCACCGGAGTACTTTTCCCCGTCATTCTTAAAGTACCGATACTAATGAAACGGAGGAATCGTAACGTTTTTAACGGCAGGGTATCGCGGTACCTTTCAAGTATCGGTACACCGTGCAACACTAATATTGATTCTGACTTTCCTACATCCAACTCACAGGTTTATCATTGCTTTGAGAAAAAAGATTATTAATTTTCCCCTTTTAGAAGTGTAGTTATGGTCATTTGTTCTGGAGGTGTCATTTTCGAGCCTGAGACCTGAAAAACAGGCTTGGGGCTTAACCGGTTGGACCATGTCCTTGTAAAAGCATCATCTACGACAGGGGTGCCCAACCAGTCGATTGCGATCGACCGGTCGATCGCGGGGAGATTCCCAGTCGATCGCGAGATATGTCTAAAAATAGAACAACAATATTCTGTTTTATCATTAATGTCCTATGACATAATCTTCCTGTGCTAGAATAATGCACTTGAACGCATCAAAGCTTTGTGATTGGCTGGCGTGACCCCATGTGTCGGGGCGTGGCTGGTGGGCAGTGGGCACTATTTCGCTGAGGTTGTCCGTGTCAACCGTCAACAGGAGTGAGTCCGCACACATACAAGACCGCAATTATGGCAGAAGCAAAAAAGCCCAAAATATATAATTTCACTCGGAGTGGGAGGATGATTATTTTTGTATCTATTTCAATTCAAAGCCCATCTGTCTCGTCTGCAATGCGAGCGTGGCTTTATCGAAGAAGGGTAATTTAGGAGCGGCATTTCAAAACAGTGCACAAACGCTACGAGACGGAATTCCCTCCTAATTCTGCCCTACGCTCCAAAAGGGGAGGGGCCTGAAAGGACAGCTAAATGCACAGCAGTCCATTTTCACCAGGCCCAACAACAAGAGCAAGGCTGCTGCAGAGCATCTTATCGTGTCAGTCACGTTCTTGCGATACACACACAAAGTCTTTCAAAGACGGCAAAGTTGTGAAAGAAGCATTCCTGGAGGCTGTGACGCACTTTTGGGGACAGTAAAAATAACAGTAGCATTTCAAGGTTTTTGATATAATAAAAACTCAAGTTAGATACTCAACACGCAGGCGGTAGCCATCGTAGTCATATCCGTCACGTCCGTACACAGCATCCTCAGAATCCCTCGCGTCCTCAAACTGCAGGAAGGCAAACGGCGGTCCTCTGCGTAACCTGCGTACCAGTTATGTGCACCCCTGTCTACTCCAGCAAAGGTATTCTCCGTCGGGACTTCCTGCAACAACACCACGCCGTTATCAAAGATGTTATATTGAGAAGACGATCACTACGTGACAAAAGTTTTCAAAACCGTGGCTACTGAAATCAATCTTACTAACTGCTGTCTGTGCAATTTACTCCGCGCGAGTTGGCAGACTTTATTTTGCTTACGTTAACATCATTTTTCATGGTGGGGCTAAGCCATTTCTTGGTATGGGTGTAGCCTACCCCAGCCATACCCTGGCGCTGCCACTGGTGGCACGTATGGGGCGGGCCATTCTGCACATGCGTTAAATGCGTTAAATATTTTAACGCAATTAATTCAAAAAATTAATTACCGCCGTTAACGCGATAATTTTGACAGCACTATACATTACATTGCATTTAAATGCAATGTCTGTGCCGGAAGATGTGTAAGCTATCTGCTGTCCTGATGTCAATGGGGAGATCATTCCACCATTTTGGAGCCAGGATAGCAAACCCACGTGTTTTTGCTGATGGGAACTTGGGTCCCCCTCGCAGCGAGGGTGCAGCGAGCCGTTTGGCTGATGCAGAGCGGAGTGCACGTGCTGGGGTGTACGGTTTAACCATGTCCTGGATGTAGGAAGGGCCAGATCCATTCGCAGCATGGTATGGAGGAAGCTTTCTGGGACAGCTGGGGACGTATCCTCCTGATGTTGTAAAGAGTGTGTCTGCAGCAGCGGGTTGTAGCACCGATGTTTGCAGTGAAGGACAGTTTGTTATCTAGGATCACACCAACATTCCTTGCAGTCTGAGTCGGGAAACAACAGAGGTGCCGATGTTGATTGTTAGGTCAAGAGTGGGACAATCTTTTCCCGGAAAGAAAAGCAGTTCAGTCTTGTCAAGGTTGAGCTTGAGGTGATGAGCAGACATCCACTGAGAGATGTCAGCTAGACAAGAAGAGATGCGTGCAACGACCTGGGTCTCTGAGCGGGGAAAGGACAGAATTAGTTGGGTGTCATCAGCGTAGCAGTGGTATGAAAAACCATGCGGGCTAATGACAGATCCAAGCGAGTTTGTGTACAAGGAGAAGAGGAGGGGACCAAGAACAGAGCCCTGAGGGACCCCTGTAGTTAATTGACAAGGGTCGGATCCAGAAGGTTGTTCTGATGGAGATAACAGGAGAGTTGTTTAAAGACAGCGCGTTCAAGTGTTTTAGACAGGAACGGGAGGAGAGAGACAGGCCTGTAGTTTATAACATCAGACGGGTTGAGAGTGGGTTTCTTTAGGAGAGGGTTTACTCTTGCCTCCTTGAGACTATATAGAAAGTGACCAGAAGTTAGAGAAGTATTGATGAAATGGGTGAGAAACGGTAGAATATCAGGAGCGATAGTCTGAAGGAGGTTTGAAGGGATAGGGTCCAGAGGACAGGTGGTAGGACTGGCAGAAGTAATGAGGGTAAGAACCTCACTTGGAGAGAGAGGGGAGAAGGAGGTTAGTGTGTGGGTGAAGGGAGGGTCTGGTGACCCAGCGGTGAGTAAAGGTGAGTCAGAAAAAGAAGAGCGAATATCATCAACCTTTTTGTCAAAGTAGTTAACAAAGGGAGGAGGGGGAAGGGGCTTTGAGGGGGTCCAAGAGGGTGGAAAAGATGGAAAATAGTTTTTTGGGATTGGAATAGGAAGATTGGATCTTATCTTGAAAGAAAGTGCTTTTTGCCTGAGAGATCGAAGCCGAGAAAGAGGAGAGGAGAGCCTGATAGGTTAGGTCGTCATGGTGTTTGGATTTCCACCATTTCCGCTCTGCTGCCCGAAGGATGGTTCTATTAGCACGCAGTGCGTCATTTAGCCAGGGAGCAGGAGGGGACTGACGAGCCTGCAGAGATGTGAGAGGACAGAGAGAGTCCAGAGAGGATGAAAGAGTAGAGAGGAGAGTTTCTGCAGCTGAGTTTGGAGGCAGAAGTTGGAACAAGTCAGAGGAAGGGAGGGCTGAGAGCACCGATGAGGCAAAGGTAGAGGGGGAGAGGGAACGGAGGTTATGGCGGACAGGTGCAGGATGAGAAGAGATGAGTTTGTTATGTTTGGAAAGGGGTAGAGAGAATGAAATGAAAAAGTGATTGGAGGTGTGAAGTGGGTTTACAGAGAGGTTAGAAGTAGCGCAGTTCCTTGAGAATATGAGATCAAGGACATTGCCAGCTTTATGAGTTGGTGGGGACGGAGACAGTGAGAAGGCAAAGGTGGTTAACAGAGATATTAGTTCGTCTATCTTCCCTGTCTGGAGGTTGAAGTCTCCGAGAAGTACAGCGGGAGGGCCAGTTTCAGGGATGTGTGAGAGGAGATGATCTAATTCCTCCAAGAAGTCCCCCAAGGCGCCTGGTGGACGGTAGAGAACAACAATGGTTAATTGTATAGGATGGGTTACTGTGACGGCATGGAATTCAAAGGTGGAAGGAGTGAAGTTAGGTAGCTTGAAGAGGGAAACGCTCCATTTGGGAGAGAGCAGGAGACCAGTGCCACCTCCTCTGCCAGTGGGTCTGGGTGTATGGGAGAAGGAATATGCTGTGGAGAGAGCTGCTGGGGTGGATGTGTTGGATGGAGTAATCCAGGTCTCAGTGAGAGCAAGAAAATCCAGAGACTGCAGGGAAGTGTAGCCAGAGATGAAGTCAGCCTTAAGAACAGCTGACTGGCAGTTCCACAGGCCACCTGCAACTAGCTGTTGGATCTCAGTGGAGCAAGATTACAAAAGACATTTTACGACCTTGTCCGTCAAAATTATAACGATGAAAGCCTGTGGTGCAAACAGCGGTCTGTGTAACACACCTGAATTTAATTCCTTATAAATGTTACCCTTTACCTGCCTTTCTTTCTGTGCAATTAGATCTGCTGTCAGGCTTTCTGGTAATACGGTGGATAATTGGTTGGCTTCCCCTTTCCGGCTGCCGGCGCCCTTCCCTTTACTCAGTTCTGTCTTTTTGCTGATTTTTTGCCCTAGGCGAGACACATAATTGGTAAAACAGTTGATATTTTGCCCAAGGCGAGACACATAATTGGTAAAACAGTTGATATTTTGCCTCCACGCTTGAATCAATTGGGATATAAAATGCCAAAGAGGCGATGAGATCAAAGTGCATTTTGCAAAACTTACTCTGACATCCATTATATAAACTTCTTTAAATGCCGATAAGGTTTTTACAATAACATAAAGGCAGGCGTAAGGAACAAACTCCAGTTTCAGTTTTTTTTTATACAGTTTTAACTTTTTCTTCAATAATTAATAAGCCATAGAACAGTAAAAATACATCAGCAACTATTTCTATAAAATCAACTTTTCGCCAAAAAAGCCATTTAAAGAGACCACCCTCTTTGGAAACTAGCAAATAGGCATTTGTCATTATTTTCTGATCATGACTAAACATTTTAAACTGAAAATAATCAGCAGGTTTATCAATAACAAAGATATGTTTTAGTTGCTGCAATATTTGTTTACAACTGTCACAGCTAACAGGAGGGAAGTAGTGACGTTTGCATATGACCCATCTGAGTCATTTTAGTATTCAGATTGTCATGCCTGCCCTTAAAAAGGTTCTTTACCTTCCCTTTGTATACTTTAATTTAGTTTTTTGTTTATTTGTTTACTTGTAAACTCTTTTATTTTTAAAATGTTTTAGTATTTTAAAAAAGTTCTGTAGCTTGTCCTATTTTGGCTCCTTTTTTACATCTTATTTTCCGTACTGTGTTTGTTTATGTACAAATACACACCAATCAAAATGTCTTGAATGTGTAAACCTACTTGATTCTGATAATAATGTATTCTGGTCTTAAAGACATAAAACTTTAAAATCAAGCAGCGTGAATTATATTTCTCTGAAAGCATATTTTTAAGCATACCTCTATTTCTCTGTGTGTTTTCAGGTCCAGGGGCTGGAGTGGATGGTGTCTCTGTACAACAACAATCTAAACGGCATCCTGGCTGATGAAATGGGCCTCGGCAAAACAATCCAAACCATTGGCCTTATCACCTACCTGATGGAGCACAAGAGGATCAACGGGCCCTTCCTCATCATCGTTCCTCTCTCGTCAGTACTCCGTCACAGCTCTCATATTGCAGTGTTATGAAACAGTACAACATTATTTTACAATTTCTTTCAGAAAATATTAGAAATTGAAACAGCCAATCTAATTAGTCTAAATAACAAGATAGGGCTGTAATGGAGAAGAGGTGAATCAGGATTCCCGCCCCTGATTGATGTACCTGTTTGCTCAAATTAGATTCAGGCTACAGGTGCGCACACTCGTCTGCCTACAGAGTCTGCAAACACAATCTCGGGCCGTTTCTCAATGTCGAGTAAACCTGCTGTAGAGCCACTATTTCAAATATACTACGTCATCGAGTGGCGCCGAAGGACTGTTTAAATGCATGTTAAATGCCCAGCATTCGGCGCCACTCGATGACGTAGTATACTTGAAATAGTGGCTCTGCAGCAGCTTTACTCGACATTGAGAAACGGCCAGTCTCTAAAACACCAGAGTTTCACTCCCTCACCAGTACTATATTTCAGTTTTTAATTTCTGTTAATAAAAAAAAAGGGGCCCTGTTATGCGTTCACATTTGTATTATGTGCCTCGACTGTGACATGTCTCCATGCTTTAATGTTCCAAAAGCTCTTTATTTTTCTCATACTGCCTGTGCTGCAGCACCTCTTTTCACCCTCTGTCTGAAACCAGAGCCCAGTCTGCTCTGATTGGTTATCTGGCCGGCTCTGTTATGATTGGTTAACCGCTTAGAGTTGTCCCGCCCCTTAGCCTATTATGTACAATGTGTTGGAGTGCTAGCCAATAGAAGCGAAAGTGTAAGATAATTATGTCATTATGTCGTGGAAATAAACCATCAAGTCCAATCGAGGAGTTTCAAAGATAGAACTTAGAATGAATGGACAAACCAATATATATGTTGATTCTTCCAGCAGCCAGTACCAATGTGCCTTATACTCAGGGCTGCACATACTATATATGTGCAACCCCCCCCGTTCATATAGTCAAGTCTCAAAAGGTCCGGCTTATTTCATTTTAAGGATGCGCACCAAGCAACATCTCCAGGTGCTCCTTTGAGAACCGGGACAAAAAAGTAATGTGAACCCCTGCTTATACTGTACGTTGTTAAACCGTCACATTGTAAAATACAGCCCAGCAATGTGCAAATGATTGTTCACTGAAGATTGCATGGATTTAGGGGTAATGTCAAATAATATTAAGCAGCGGGACAGTTGTGAAGGAATGATTACCTTACCGCTGCTGAGACATTGATTGAATCTAAACAAAAACAAGAATTGCGTGACAAAATCAAGCAAATTCCAATGTCAGCTACAAGGACAACCAGCAAATCTGAAATATGAGCAGACGATGTTCTGTCACAGCTTGATGCAGCTGTTCAGAGGTATGCAAAGATTCACTCTGCATATCCTTAGCCATTGATGAGTCTACAGCTGTATCGGATGTACCAGGTTCTGGTGTATTTGAGATTTTTTCACAAAGAGAAGAAAGACGTCTGTGAGGACCCTTTGGGTGAGATACACAAAAGGAGTGTACTAGCTATAGTTTCATTTATATTGGTTTCAAGTGCCACAATTTGTTGTATGTTAAGAGTATCATACTTAGAACATTTGTATGGTAAGGGAATATACTGTGTTTTAATTTATTTGACGGACATATTGTTTGGACCTTTGATGGGAGGACATTTTAGTAACTGGACCTCTTCTACATTTTATTGAATACCGCTGCACTACAGCAAAGGGAAAACCCCAAAAGGCCCAATAGTGTCCCTTTTAAGGCTACAAACAACCCATAATGCATCATCCTGCAGGAGTCTTTGTTACACGAGTAGAGTTTCTGAATATGGTGCAATCTACACCCCTCAAACATAGTTATTTTGAAAATAATCTCATGTTCTTATAGTTTGGAAGTTTTCTGCTTATTTGTGCTCACAAAACTTAAGCAAACCCTCTAGCTAAAACAAATTGCAAAACTAAGGACCCATTAAATTGTTCCAACCTATAAACTTCATCACAAAGTTAGGTCAATGTTGGTCTTGCAGCTATCCCTTCATTTCACTATTCCCCACCATCTTTTGTTTTATATACAGATATTGGAATCCCTTCAAGCATTCATTTAAATGGGAACATGTTTGATTCCCTCCTGCTGTTTTCCCGCAATTAATCCATTTAAATTAATCAAATACAAACCAACTCAAACGGCTTGGATCAGCAGGGGACCACCTCTCCAAGGTGGACCAGGCTTACGCTTGTTTCAAAAAACAACATGTAATTGGGTTAATGCTCCTGGGTTATGTTCAGCCTCTTTAAACATTACCCCTCATTAGTATTTATTTTTTCATGATATTTTACTGCTAGGATTAGAACGAACACTTTTTTCTTTTTGCACACCACCCTTTTTTTAATCATTACTGAGGGGTTGCTGTTTGTAGTCAAACTGTGCACAGCAGAGGCTTGAGCTCAGCCTTTGTGTTAAATGTTCTTCTTTAATGTGCACAGGGAACCGATGTGGAGGAAAGCCTTAAACTCGCCCTCTTTCACTCGTAGTTGTGTGTTGGGAAATTGAAGTTAATGAGGAGAGAGATTGGTCTGCCTGGGGGGCCGAATGTAAAACAAAGTCCTCTCACATTGTGAGCGGCATCTATTTTTCCCTTTTGAAATATTTTGCACTTCAAGGGATTTTCTTTTCTTTTAAAGAGTATCCAGCAAATGATGTCTTAACCTAGATTACATTTGAATGATTCCCCTTTTTAATGTGTGATCACATTACGCGTTCTGGCTCTTTACTGAAGACCGCTTGCTTCAGTGTAAAATTGTGTGGTGATTTCTTTTTTTCTTCCCCCAGGACTTTGTCTAACTGGGTGTATGAACTTGACAAGTGGTCCCCCTCTGTGGTTAAGGTTGCTTACAAGGTAAAAGTCAGTTTTTTATGTGACTCCCTTTTTCCCCCCTTTGATTGCTTTTGTCTAAACTTTCTTTGTGTCTATCCCGTGGTAGGGGACCCCTGTGTTGCGCCGTGGGCTTGTGCCTCAACTTCGCAGTGGGAAGTTCAACGTCTTGCTGACCACTTATGAATACATCATCAAGGACAAGAACATACTGGCCAAGGTGAAGCAGATCAAAGCTTTTTCATCTCTACAATTTCTCGCCTGCACTCTATCTGCCATGTTCTCCCTTCGTACTCATGCAAACCCACACTGTCCCACACCAATTACAGATATACCTTCTTTTATATACTTACATTTCTTAAAACGTTTTATCTACAGCTTTTCTTATCTGTGGTTAAATGATTGACACTTCATCAGGAAAGCGCCAGACATACTTTGAAAGTCACTTTACTGCCGAATTCAAGGACATGGTGATAACAGAACAAGTACCTAAATCAAGAGTGAGTGTTGTTTGGGTCTAACACAGCAGAAGAAATCTGTATCCAACCTTAGTGGCAAAACAGCCCCTACAAACATTTAATGAATGTTAACCGTCCCAAAAACGAAATGTATTTAAAACCATTTCAATATCTAGAGTTGTTAGGTATAATGTAGTTTCAGCAGGGAGATCAGCTGTTTTAGCCTCTCTAAACGTAGAAAATGTCAATAAATGAACTCTTCACACATATTTCCCTTAATAAACCTGTGAGACAAATGTTATTCAAACTAGGGAGGAACAAACCACCACCAACTTAATTACCGAGTTGATAGAACAACAACAGGTTGCATATTCAGCTGTGTGTGTTGTTTAATAGTCAGCAGACAATGACAGTGTGAAATAGGCAATAAAGTGCTTTTGTTTCTTTGCTATTTTGATCATACAGTGATAACTTAGCTAATTTAAAGCTAAGGCACACACCTAAGGCTGATTGGCTCAGTATTATGCAAGATAAGCTGTTTACATAGACAAATATGTTACACACACTCACTTATACACACACAATGACTCACAGTGACTACTTCCTTTGGCGAAGATAAAGAAGACATTAGGCGTATGTTGGACATAGTAACATTGCTGCATATGTCCTTCATTTTCTAGACTGAGCTGTTTTTTCTTTTATACACTCAGTGCTGCAGACATTCTTTTTAACTTCCCCACACAATGTAGAAAACCCTTCATATTTGCCTTGGTGTAGAACTGTGTGTTTGTGCCTCGGTTTCTGTAAGGCGCTTCAAGGAGCAAGCACTCAGAAACACACGTACACATTTGTCAGACTCCTCTTCCACTGCAATGCCCGATGTGTGCACAGCACATTGTTCAGTCCATGGTTTGAAGTATTCTCTGGAGGGAAGAGTGGGTTTTATTTGATACTCAGCAGCAGTCAATATTGGCAACTGAGTAGACCCTTTGAATGACTTTATTTCAGGAGCATTTTCAGTTTTTGAATTCAGAAAGCTTTGTATTACAACTACATTTTATAAAACTGCCGTAAGTCTAATAAACTTTGGTGGTAAGTATCTGAAATAATTCATTCTAAGCATAACATTTGCTGTTTTTATTTGCTTGAATCACTTTTTTACTCGTAATTTGAAGCAACAGTACATCATGTTTTAATGTATATAGTACACTCTGTAGAGTGGTATATTAGAGAATATTCTAATTTATTCTGTATATTCTATAATGTGAGATACTCCTCGGAATATAGGTCTTAGAGCATGTGTGTGTATATATATATATGTTTTTATTCTAAAATGATAAATGTCTATCTTTATTTTTTTTGTATTTTAAATGTTTTAAGTTTTTTGTAATTCTTGTAGATTGACTGTCAAAATGCTGTTGTGACAAAGTCATTTTTCATCTTGGGAGAAATAAAGTACGATTGTCTGTCTGTCTATCTAAAAACTTTTAGTTCAAACCTTTTTAATACCATATGAAATGAGATCGGGAAGGAGACACTTCTGATTTGTATGCAGCAGTGTTGTGCACCCTGAGGTAGTCTTGCAGAAAATCAAACTTTGCGATTAATAGTGTTCTAAATGAAAATATTTCACTGTTTCAAAGTGTAAAAATAAGGGTATTATAACTCCCCTCCCTCATACAGATTCGTTGGAAGTACATGATTGTGGACGAGGGTCACCGAATGAAGAACCACCACTGTAAGCTGACCCAGGTGTTGAACACTCACTATGTGGCCCCGCGCCGCCTCCTCCTCACCGGCACCCCCCTGCAGAACAAGCTGCCCGAGCTGTGGGCCCTGCTCAACTTCCTGCTGCCCACCATCTTCAAGAGCTGCAACACCTTCGAGCAGTGGTTCAACGCCCCATTCGCCATGACAGGAGAGAGGGTACGTACGACACAATACTGCCTGCTTTCTTAACTCTGTTCCATTTGCTGTAAGATTAACATCTGAAGGTGGACGTGGGTCATATAGATTTTCTGCAAATGCACTCATTTCGTATGTCTGGGGTTTATTCCAAGTACAAGACTCACATATCACAAAGTTTAATTGTTGTTTTAATTTTATGTATGCAGTGCACCACGACACCTAGTCAAATTCCTCGTAAGTGTAAACCTACCGGGTAATAAACCTGTTTCTGATTCTGAAAGCAAACTAGTCAATTCTAGATTTTTTACAAGATTTGATCCTTTATCAGGATATTGATTCGTGATTTTTAAAACTATTTTGTGTTTCACAAGACAACACTTAAACTCTTGGCTAAAGATCTATAGGGAATTGAACCGTACACTGCTTTGTGACAGTATTAAATCTGTGTTCATATTTTATACAACTGTATTTAAGTTATATGTGCCTGAGCCATGCATCTTATCTGTACATCCCTCTAACCCTGCACCTTTCTTTGTAAATCATTATTTCATATTTGTACATTTATTTCATATTCATATAAAAGTGTCTGTATCTTTCCTCACAATTGCAACAACTGTAATATTGTAAGCAATATGTGCATATATTTTAACCTCATGCAAACTGCATTTCGGTGTACTATGCCAATAAAGTTGAATCTAATCTAATTAAATCTAAAAAAATACGTAATTTCCCATCAGGAAAGCAGCTTGCACAGGTTAAAAAATATGTTCTGCCTCCCTGGGAGTACTTAGCCTTATTGCCTATAAAACATGGGTTGTATAATACCTGTACTAAACATCAATGGGTACATCTTTTGAAAGCTTTTTTATTTAGTAAATCAAGACTTACCAGGTGAGACTAGATAAGACAGGACTCAATACATTGTGTGACATGACAAAAAGAACAAGGCAAAAAAAAGGTGTTTTATGAGTCTATTTGTGACCCGCTCTATCGAAATCAGTCGGAAGTCGCAACGGCTCATTTGAAAATAAACGTGGATTTGCGTACAACTATTTTTCCGGGGTTTGGGTGTTTTGTTTGATTTTAAACAAACAAAGTCTTGGCTTTCCGAATCTGAAACTTTTATTTCCAAAATCACACTTGTAAAGGGAAGATGACAGCTCTCACTCGCACTCTGCTGTTCTGCAGCGCCACTTCCCCTCCCTCCGCTGAAATTATGAATGTAAGCGTATAGTAATCATAGATAACACGGCAGGGTCCGTTACAGTTTGTTTTCATCTGATTTAAATTAAACAAAGTCTTGGCTTTCAGAATATTAAACTTGTTTCGGCAAATTCAGATGATAAATACAACTTTGAAGCTTGTGACGGCATAAATACAAGCGGAGAACGGAGTAACTTAACGTCACAGCAAGCATAACAACAGCCGGTGTTTCTCGTGAGTGTTTTCCCCGGGAAACAAACACAATACACACAAATGCAAAATTACACGTCTACACACACACACACACACGTCTACACACACACGCACTCACGAGCTTCCCCCAGACCAGTAATCCAAACGAAAATATCTTCCCCCCGTTGTATTTTGATCATATGCTAATAATCAATCAGATCCATGGATTCCAGAGAAGAGGAAACTTTGAAGGCCTTTTTCTCAAAATGATGACTCGGTGATGGTCATTATATAATGTGACATATTTAGCTTAATATTTGGAGAACAAAAACAATCCTGATATCATTAGAAAGCTAGGAATCTCCTCTTTCCAGCAGTGTATACAACTCAAAATGTGTCTTCGGGTCAATGCGACTGATTTCGATAGAGCAGGTCACATATTGTGAATATGGAGCAGAACCAAAAAAGTTAGTGAGAAACAATTGTGATGTGTTCTTTGTATATCAGGTTATCCTGGGGTTTTAATGTAGTGTTAATGTGATTCTGAATCCTGCTGTCCAGTTTATAAAACACAACATGCTGTAATGTTCTGTCACTTTTCATCCTGTCTTCTCTAGGTCGACCTAAATGAGGAGGAGACCATCCTGATTATCCGGCGTTTGCACAAGGTGCTCCGCCCCTTCCTGCTTCGCAGACTGAAGAAAGAGGTGGAGTCCCAGCTGCCAGAGAAGGTGAGATTACAGTTTAATGTAATTTGATCTAATATTACATACGACCTGCCAAATGGTTAAATCCGTACCACAAGAGTGTCATTGATATTGATATTTTGAACGAAATCCTGCTTCCGTATTTGTCCACTGGCGGCCCTGCTTTCTTAATACAAGAAGCAAATGATTCGTGCTCAAACTGCTTCAGTCAACCTAACATTCATTCATATTAAAATAGTGTGTCTGTATTTGTCTGGCATTACATTAATGCACATTTACCCATCCAACGCTATTCGGCTGCCTTTGTTTTCCTGTAATTCTAGACAATTCATATCCATCTGAATAATGGTTAAAACAGTAAACCTTCTCACATACTCTGGGCTGCACTTCGGTGGTCTGTCAGCCCAGGGTGGTTATGGTGTATGACGCACGCAATTTGAGCCACAAGGACCATAGGGGACCCTTCGTTACACTGTTTGCCCTAATTGCTTTCATATAGATAGTTTATTGTAGGTAAGCTGTGCTGTTTTCCAGAAGCATCTTAAAGGGAAAATTGACCCAAAAAAATTAATATTCTTCTCCTACCAGTAGCACTGCAAATCTAAAGTTGAAGAGTTGAAGGCACTCAGCTTGTGCTTCTGTCGCCAAAACTACGTTCTAACAGAAATATAAATGTATTTTTAGAAATCATGACCCCGTTACTTATCCTCAAATGATGTAATATTTAAGTTATATTATTGACGGACCTTGTTGGAAGCAGTTTCATGCAGGAACTTCTCAATTCCAAATGAATTTGTGTGATACTTTGTTAAAGGTCACATGTCATGCTTTTCCGGTTATTACCCGTCCCCTTGTGTGTTATGAAGGTTTTTCTGCATGTAAACGGTGTGCAGAGTCAACACCCTCAAAGTACACCCTGTAGCGAGTAAAACTCTAACACAAAACTCCCCAAAACGCCTCGTTGGTGAAACGTCATCATCCATTTGATTCTTCCGGGTACGAGATTACGTAAACACGTACCCGGAACTAAATGGACCAATCCGTGGAGCCGTTACGTTACGTCCGTGGAGCCGTTACGTCCGTGGAGCCGTTACGTTAAGCCCCCGCTGATTGGTCCAAATTGACCAATCCACGGACTTCCTCACACACTCAGTGCATGCAGCTCTGCTGATCTCTCCTCCCTGGCTGCAGGCTGATAACAGACAGTTGGGATCGCGGCGAAATTCTCTCTGCAGACCCATTCTCACATCGTTTATCAACCTTTTTCTTACTCAATATCAAGCCACACTTATTGTTTTTACTTCGGCTGTGACTTTGTGTGTGCTCAGGGTGAGTTTCGCTGAGTTTCGCTGTGTATCGCTAAACAAGGAAACAACACCTCCACGGAGCTCAGCGCGATTCACAACGTCCCGACCAATCAGAGCACACTGTGCTCACAGGGAGTGTGGGGGCTGGAGCTATTGGAGCCACAACGAGCCGTTAAAGGCAGAGAGTGAAATTCAGTGAATACACGTAGTTTACAGAGATGCTGTTTGAGAAACCAATGTGAGTTTGGAAAATTGCACAATATAAATCTATTCTAGTAGACCTCAACAATGGAATTATGATCAGTGGAAATGGCCATGACATGTCTCCTTAAAACAAACCTGTAAGAGCGCTGTTGGAGGCAGTCTGCAATCTAAGAATTGTATTGGCAAAGACTGCTCCACTGAGCGTATGACATTAAGAACTTCACTTGAACTTAAAGAACTGAACTTTGAGCAGCAGCAAAACCAATCAAAGTGTACTTTTTTTAAAGAGAATTATAAAGGGCAGAGAATTGGACAGACATACACAAAGTTACTTATAAAAGTATCCAGCATAGCTGACGTTAAGAAGAACTACATCAATTACTGTTGGAAAATAGAACCAGTTTCTTAAAAAAACCTTTAAATAATTGAATAGTCTAACAATTTAAATGAAATTAATTTGACCTTTAGAGGTCGTACCAGTTGTAAATGTATATAATGTGCCTTTTTTTCTTGTTTTCAATTACTTCCAAACATCTTTGCCACTGAGAAGGCACCACTGTTTCACTGAAGCATTCTTTATTATTGTCATTCAACACAGGTGGAGTATGTCGTCAAATGTGACATGTCTGCCATACAGAAGGTTTTGTACCGCCACATGCAGAGAGGCATCCTCCTCACTGACGGCTCAGAGAAAGACAAGAAGGTAAATATGCACAGAACCCCCCCCGGCTTCACAGCATGTCTGCGCTTTGTTTAATATAGTGTATGACATGCTGTTTCAAACTGAGCAGCATGGCTTAGAGATCGTCCTGCTGTTTGACTCCAGAGGATAAAGGGTATATTTCAGAATGTGAATTCCTTCATTCATCCCGCAGCGGGAACATTTACGTCATTACAGCAGCAAAGGTGGAAAGAAAAAGAGTATATTTGTATACTGCTCACATGAACAAATAACCAAAAACCAATAAGTACACCATGGTAAAAAACTGTATTACCTGCAAGATATTTCTCTGAGGTTCTTCAGTAATATTAAAGATACGTTAAACTGATTTAATGCAGAAATGAGTCCTTAAATCAAGAAATGAGTTAGCATTTCACCACTTGTTTTGAAGTCAATTATTTTTGCTTGTTTTTGATTAAATCCATAGATTAATGTCCATGTTTTTATTCCATAAAAGACATCAGTAGATACCCCACTCCTGAATGTCCAAAGCCTCTGTGTGTCCTCAAAAATGGCGGTTGCTACCATGTGACTAAATGAGACAACTAAACATAATCCCTCCGACCATTAGCTGTCTTTAGCTTAGAGGTGGTGACGTTAGTTAAAGACATCATGTGACCACGGTGTAGGTTGTTTATAGCCTATCGTTAGCTTTTGACTTCTAGTAATTGTATTTACTCTTTAGCAAATCATAAACGTTTTGTTAATATTTGGAGAGTATCCTGCTGAACTAAACATCTACGTATATTAAACGTGTTTCCCAGAGATCTTACGTGCAACAGCACTCCAAGATCCAATGGAGGGAGGGAGGGAGGGAGGGAGGGAGCCCTTGTGACGCATTCTGCACCTCTCTATGAAACGACAACATGAAAGCTATGCGACAATGTGAAAGAAGTAGCAGAATCACTAGCTCCCCTCGACTTTGAAGAGCTTTACATTTTCATGTTATTTTTTAGCTGTCAACCCCCAACACATTTGGTGAACTCTTACCAATCTCATATTTCAGTTTTACCGCTGCAGGCAGCTGTTATTTCCAGTTTAAACTCACATCAAGATAAATATCATTGTTTTGATCTGGCGTTTCATTTATTTTATTTGTTTCAATTGTCCCAAGGGCAAAGGAGGGTCAAAGACCCTGATGAACACCATCATGCAGCTGAAGAAAATCTGCAACCATCCCTACATCTTCCAGCACATTGAGGTGAGTGTTAAAAGCCTGTGAATACTAACAGTGGAAAATATGACACTGGGTTCCACTTGTGCATGTCTCTATCATTTACATATTCTAATTGTCAGCTAATTGCATGTTCATTACCTTCAAAGATATTTTGGTTTCATTTTTCAAGGAATATTTGTCATATTAATCCAAATGGCTTCCGGTAAACATTTTTTTCTGGGATGTTGTCACGAAAGTTTTATTTTCTGATATCATTGTATTTTAGTTTGATATTTGCTGGGCTATAATTTAAGTTCTACATACGAAAACAATTGTAAATATACAGATTTAATTCGACTAAAAGTCGGTCTGAATGTATAGAGTCCTGTCTCTTTCTTTTCAAACAGCTCAGATAATAGTTCGGAAGGTTATCTTTTGGTCAGCTACATTTAAATATGTAATATTGTTACCCTTATTTAAACTAGTTAATATTCTCTGTTGTAGGAGTCTTTTTCGGAGCACTTGGGCTTTCCAAATGGCGTCATCAGTGGGTAAGTTGTACAAAAAAACACCCTCCTTGAAAACCACATTGTAATATTTTCTGAGTTAAAGTCTTTGAACATAAACCTGGGAAGAGGTCAGCTAAGCGTTGAAAGCGAATATTAATCACACTAGTCAGAGTGGAGGCTGACTGAGTTTCATAGAGAGGCAGTTTGACGAGGCGATGTGCGAGAGAGGAAGGGAATTGACCTGAGATTCAGGAAAACACGATAAAATGTTAACAGGGCAGGGAAAAGGTGCTTCCCGGCTGAGCACAGCCTCCAACAATTGGTTTTAAAGTATGTTGCTAAAACTTTACTCTAACATACCATATGAAACATTTATGGGCACAATAAAACATTTGACATTTTGAAAAACACTAAGTGTTTATTATCCTACAGTATTAGTTACAAATATATATGTTCTCCCACTAAACTGAATTTAACTTTATTGTCTATTATCTTTTTTTAAAACCAGCCTTTACTTCTGGGTGCCCATAAAAAGGATTGATAATTGGGGATTAATACAAAAGTAAACTCTTATATTTGCTTAGAGAATAGTTTCTTATGAACCAGTTATTAAATGTTTATATACTGCTAATAAATGCTAACAGGGGAGTACATATCGTTGGTGGTATCAGGTAAACACAGCCTCTGCGGTGCCTTAAGTTCAAACAATAGCATACAGACAACAAACAGACTTATATGGACATATATATATATATATATATATATATTAGGGCTGTCAAACGATTACAATTTTTAATCAGATTAATCACAGCTTAAAAATTAATTAATCATGATTAATCACCATTCGAAGTATGTCCAAAATATGCCATTTATTTATGTATATTGTTGTGGGAATGGAAAGATAAATGAAAGAAGGCGGATATATCAATTTAACATACAGTAGGCCTATCTATGTTTATTATAACATTTTTCCGCATGTTAAAATGAAAGACAACCCACACACCTATCAATCATCAAACCGTGGGGTCTTAATTCATTACGTGTTGATTTCTATCAACGGGGAAGTACTTCAGGAAAGTCGACAGGGGGGGGGGGGGCGGCTAGTGGAGTACTTCGTGACCACAGAGTGTGAACGTTGTGATCAGCTGTTTTAGCGCAGTTCTCCAGTGAAGGGGGGAGTCTCCCTCCGCAGCCGGTTGGCGTAGTTTTGGCACAGTTCCGTTGTACAGACCGACGTTAACAGCAGCCTGTCTGTGCACACGGAGACCGACTCTGTCGTCCGGTGATCTAACCGCCTTCTGGAAAAGCTTCACAAGTACGTCGGTACGCAAATGCGCTTTGTGACACAAGTGACGGTACGCATTTCAGATTACGCACATAACCTGCGTACCAGTTATGTGCACCCCTGGACCAGAGCCATATTATTACTATTATATGGCTCTGCCCTGTAGCCTACTACAGCAAGAGTATTCTCCGTCGGGACTTCCTGCAACAACACCACGCCGTTATCAAAGATGTTCTAATGAGAAGACGATCACTACGTGACAAAAGTTTTCAAAACCGTGGCTACTGAAATCAATCATACTAACTGCTGTCTGTGCAATTTACTCCGCGCGAGTTGGCAGACTTTATTTTGCTTACTTTAACATCATTTTTCATGGTGGGGCTAAGCCATTTCTTGGTATGGGTGCAGCCTACCCCAGCCATACCCTGGCGCTGCCATTGGTGGCACGTATGGGGCGGGCCATTCTGCACATGCGTTAAATGCGTTAAATATTTTAACGCAATTAATTCAAAAAATTAATTACCGCCGTTAACGCGATAATTTTGACAGCACTAATATATATATATTAGGGCTGTCAAACGATTACAAATTTTAATCAGATTAATCACAGCTTAACAATTAATTAATCAGATTAATCACCATTCGAACTATGTCCAAAATATGCCATTTATTTATGTATATTGTTGGGAATGGAAAGATAAATGAAAGAAGGCGGATATATCCATTTAACATACAGTATCTATGTTTACTATAAAAATGTTCTGCGTGTCAAAATAAAAGACAGCCCACACACCTATCAATCATCAAACCGTGGGGTCTTAATTCATTACGTGTTGATTTATATCAACGGGGGAGTACTTCAGGACAGTCGGGGGCAGGGGGGCTAGTGGAGTACTTCGTGACCACAGAGTGTGAACGTTGTGATCAGCTGTTTTAGCGCAGTTCTCCAGTGAAGGGGGGGGGGGTCTCCCTCCGCTGCCGGTTGGCGTAATTTTGGCACAATTGCGTTGTACAGACCGACGTTAACAGCAGCCCTGTCTGTGCACACGGAGACCGACTCTGTCGTCCGGTGATCTAACCGCCTTCTGGAAAAGCTTCACAAGTACGTCGGTACGCAAATGCGCTTTGAGACACAAGTGACGGTACGCATTTCAGATTACGCACATAACCTGTGTACCAGTTATGTGCACCCCTGGCTGTACTACAGCAAAAGTATGCTCCGTCGGGACTTCCTGCAACAACACCACGCCGTTATCAAAGATGTTCTATTGAGAAGACGATCACTACGTGACAAAAGTTTTCAAAACCGTGGCTACTAGGGGTGTAACGGTACACGTACCGAAATTATTCGGTACGGGCCCTTCGGTTCGGTACACATGTGTACCGAAGTGTACCGAACGAATATAACGTTAAACGTAAAAAATTGAGAACGTGAACAACTTCTTGGAAGTAATCTGAGGTGCTGCGTCGCAGCATTCAGAGTAATTTGCTCCCATTGGGCTCATCGCGTCATAGAGCGAGCAAGTCATTTCATTGGATGAGAGGGCATGCTATGAGAGCTGGTCAGAGGGATGCGTTCAAATTTAGTCGGTAATTTGAGGAACTGTCGAAAATTAATGGCGAACGCAGATAAAGTTGAGCTCGAAAATCCTCCAGCATCATTGAAGTCTCCGGTTTGGGAACATTTTGGTTTCGCAGTTACGTACAAGGATGACGGACAAAGACAGGTGGACCAAACCAAAGCTGTTTGTCGGCATTGTTCAACTAAAATTGGTTACGCGGCTGGCAATACATCAAACTTGCACACTCTTGAAAAGGCATCACCCGAACGTGAATATCACCGGTACCAAAAGAAAAAAGACTGAAGTGCAAACCCAACTCCCGCTAGCATTTAGCCTCCACCACTCGCAAAAACTTCAGACCGAGCCAAAGCTAAATATCCTTATGTTGCCATGTTAGCAAAGCGCTACCTGGCTGTATCTGCTACCTCTGTCCCTAGCGAGAGGGTTTTCTCCACAGCAGGAGACATTGCTAGTGCCAGCAGATCTGCCCTTTCAGCAGCCATGTGGACAAGTTCATCTTTCTTTAAACAACATGAAAATACAATGACAAGCAAGTCCTAATGTCAAACTGGCTGCTTAGGTACTAGTACAGTACAGTTCAGATACAGATTATTTCAGTTCATCGAAATGCTGCACCTTAATGTTCATTTGATTATATTTTGTATTTATTTGAGTGAATATTCACAGTTTAATAATAATTAAAAACCCAAAACTAATAGTTTATGTTTTGTGAGTACTTGTACATTAAAGTTCAAATACAGATTATTTCAGTTCATCGAAATGCTGCACCTTAATGTTTATTTTATTATATTTTGTATTTATTTGAGTGAATATATTATTCACAGTTTAATAATAATAAAAAAAAATATATATATATATATGTTTTGTTTTGTGAAAAAAAATTCTGCCGAACCGAACCGTGACCAAAAAACCGAGGTACGTACCGAACCGAAATGTTTGTGAACCGTTACACCCCTAGTGGCTACTGAAATCAATCTTACTAACTGCTGTCGGTGCAATTTAGTTTGCTTACTTTAACATCATTTTTCATGGTAGGGCTAAAACATTTCTTGGTATGGGTGTAGCCTACCCCGGCCATACCCTGGCGCTGCCACTGGTGGCACGCATGGGGCGGGCCATTCTGCACATGCGTTAAATGCGTTAAATATTTTAACGCAATTAATTCAAAAAATTAATTACCGCCGTTAATGCGATAATTTTGACAGCACTAATATATATATATATATATCTGAACATTCTGTCGAAAAGAAGCTGTTTACAGAAATGCAGTTTTATATTTTCATGTGTTTCTTTCTAAACAACATGCACACAGTCACAACCAACAGGTCTGACATTTATTCACAACATTGTGTGCAGCGGCATAGTCAACGTTTTTTATCTTTGACTTTGTTTGAAGCTCAGTGAAGCGTACAGTGGTTTCCCATCTGATAAGAGTATGCAATCAAAGTTTAAATGTGAAAAAGCCAGTGTGTCAGGTGTCTATGCAGTATTTACTGGTACTTGGCAGCAGATTTAAATTATTCATATAAATGTTTTTTCCAATTTCACCTCTCTGGTTGCTGTGGAACCAGAGAGAATTGGAAAAAACATTACATTCAAAAAACATTACATTCAATTGACAATGGAAAAGTAATGCGTAACACGACAGGCTATGAATAATTTATAGGTAAAACAAACAAAGCATCATTGCTTTGATATAACCCAAAACAAACCGATGTGATGACAGGACCAACACACCTCAGCACCACAGCACAGAACCATTCAAAACAAGTGAATTACATTGATTTTAAGCATTAAAATATATTTTTTCACCTCAATCCATTTAATTGTTTGATTCATCTTAGTATGTCTGAAATAGTGCAGTTATGCCTCAGTTAACCTTTTTGGCCATTTGGTTGCAATCCTTAGTCCAACTTCTCCGTCTTGCGAATTAGCATTTTCACAAACACACTTTAAAACCCACACTTTCAAATTTAATTCGACAGAAGGTCAAGTGTGGGGGGGCAAAAACGGGGTCAGCCAAAAGGATAAATAGGTATTTTTTGGACAGATCTATGGACAGAGAGAGTGACCTATTGAGCTTCAACTAAAAATCAAGTTATATAAAACATTTTGTGGCTCTATGAGCTTTATGGACTCTGAAAAATGACTTGAGGCAAAGTCATTAATTCTGAAGACAAGTTTGAAAAAATATCAAGTTGTGGAGTTAGAGAGAAGTGAGCTACTACTAACTGTTGGTGGTCAAATTGAATAGTGGGAATTAAAGCCGCCAGTGTTTGATTAGGAAGAAGGCATAAAATAAAGAATTGAAATGCTTTTTTAAAAGCTAAACTTATCTGTATCTGTGTTGGAATAGTTATTTTGAGAATGTTAGCATGTTGTGAGCATTTAACTCAATCACTGTCACAGCGATAAGAAAATCAGCACCCGAATGCACACTGAAACAAAGAGGCAGCTATGAAAGTACGGAGAAAAAAAGCAAGCTTTATGAAATGAAAGCTGGTAGAAAAACACAAAACAAACACCGAACGAGAAGGCAAGGTAGAAAAAAAAGAAATGTAGCAAAACAAAAACGAGGAACAAACGGGAAGACTTGGACAACACTAGAGGGTACACAAAGAAAATCCAGAATAACAGGACAGGAAACCAGGAACTGTGACGGGCTGAACCACATCAGGGAAACGTTGATACCGAACTGACAGGGAACACTAGGGAAAACGGACGTATACACACACAAGACTAATCACAAAGACAAGACACAGCTGGAGGAGGCAGGAAAAAACCCAAGGGCAGCAGGTGATCTCCATCAGACAATCACACACAGGTGGAGAGAATCACCACAAAACTATTACAAAGGCAAAAAAAGAAAGCCTAAAGCACAATTACATTTTAAACTATAACAAGAAACATTAAACACAAAAACCAAGATCAAAGCTTGCATGGAATAACACCAATGTCACAGAAACATATCAAAGAGGTTGCCAAACAAAAAAACAAAAAAGAACTTCAGGGCATTATTGGCCAATTGATACAGCTGTCAAAATAGATGCCATACTTTATAACCAATACAGGCGTAATGATGACTCGTGTGACATGTTTTACCAGTCTATGGTTTTACCTCATTACCCCCATCCAGGCTGGAACTGTATCGAGCTTCGGGGAAGTTTGAGCTCCTTGATCGCATCCTGCCCAAACTGCTTGCCACCAACCACAGAGTGCTGCTGTTCTGCCAAATGACCACTCTCATGACCATCATGGAGGACTACTTCAGCTACCGCAACTTCCAGTATTTACGTCTCGACGGTAAGCTCTCACCTCTACTTATGTTTCTAAACTCTGTGATCATCAAATCTACAATGTATAAATATCAATAATAGGTATTAGAAATGTCCTGACATGTTGTCCTGACACCAATTAATCCATACATATCAGCCAAAACAGAAGGTTATAAAGGTGGGCGTTTTGCAAACTGTTTCAGGGGAGGCTCATTCAATCGAAGTGAACAAATATGATATAAGTTATGAAAAGAAGACCAAATAAAAAGGCTTGAAGGTGTGTCTTATTTGGTAGAAATTCCTATTTCGAGTAGTTTTGGGTAATTTTACAGTTTTTCCCCCCACTTTCCTAGAATATATTAAGCTACATATAATCCAAAACAGAAGGTTTAAAGGTCCCCTAATATACTCTTTTTCAACAATGTACACTGAACAAAAATATAAACGCAATACTTTTGTTTTTGCTTCCATTTTTCATGAGATGAACTCAAAGATCTAAAACATTTTCTATATACACAAAATAACCATTTCTCTCAAATATTGTTCACAAATCTGAAAAAATCTGTGATAGTGAGCACTTCTCCTTTGCCGAGATAATCCATCCCACCTCACAGGTGTGGCATATCAAGATGCTGATTAGACAGCATGATTATTGCACAGGTGTGCCTTAGGCTGGCCACAATAAAAGGCCACTCTGAAACGTGCAGTTTTGCTTTATTGGGGGGGTCCGAAAACCAGGCAGTATCTGGTGTGAGGGTTAGGGTTAGGGTAATGTTGTGAATCGAGTGGCCCATGGTGGTGGTGGGGTTATGGTATGGGCAGGCGTATGTAATGGACGACGAACACAGGCCACTCGATTCACAACATTACCCTAACCCTAACCCTACCCCTCACACCAGATACTGCCTGGTTTTCGGACCCCCCCAATAAAGCAAAAATGCACGTTTCAGAGTGGCCTTTTATTGTGGCCAGCCTAAGGCACACCTGTGCAATAATCATGCTGTCTAATCAGCATCTTCATATGCCACACCTGTGAGGTGGGATGGATTATCTCGGCAAAGGAGAAGTGCTCACTATCACAGATTTGTGAACAATATTTGAGAGAAATGGTTATTTTGTGTATATAGAAAATGTTTTAGATCTTTGAGTTCATCTCATGAAAAATGGGAGCAAAAACAAAAGTGTTGCGTTTATATTTTTGTTCAGTGTATTATAGGTCTCAGATATATAAAAAACATGTCTCTGAAGTGTTTGCCTCGAAATACCAAACAGATCATGCATTGTAGCATCCCATAAACCCCTCTGTTTCTGCCCTGTTTCAAAAGTGCTGATTCTGTGTTTGTAGCTTTAAATGCAAACGAGCCGCCGCTGGCTACGCGCCTCTGTGAAGTGTTTGGTTTAAAATACCACAATGGTGCTCTAGGCGGAGATTCAGGTGATAAGGTGGGGGGGGTTACCTTGGTTGGTTATTGGCTAATGGTTGCACAAGCCAAAAAAACCTTGTGACATCACAAAGTGGCCAAAATCGGATCAGCTAGGTTTCGGACAGGTTTTATGTTGATGGATCAGGACAAAAAGTGAGAGAAGCTTTTTTCCTGAAACTTTCAGAATCTCTTAACACAGAGGGGACACATGTTTATGTAAAAAAGACAGGAAAAAAGATTTTGCATAATAGGTGCCCTTTAAAGGTGGACGCTTCGCAAACAGTTTCAGGGGAGGCTCATTCAATCAAAGTGAAAAAATATGACATAAGTTATCAAAAGAAGACGAAATAGAAAGGAAGGTGTGTCTTATTAGGTAGAAGTTCCTATTTCGAGTAGTTTTAGGTAATTTTACTGTTTCTCCACCCATTTTCCTAGAGTATGATACTGTAAGCTAACAAATGCTTTAGGGCAAACCTCTTTTATGTATCAGTGTTGGAAAGCAAAATCCAATGGTTCCTCTCCTGCGGTCTACTGAGTATTGTCCCCCTCAGCCTTCTTTTGTCTGGTTCAAGTGTTCTCTGCATGCCTTGGGTCTGTTCTCAAAGATCATTTGTAAAGAAAGAAACAGCTCTACTGAGTTCTGTTTCTGCAGTTCAAACAAAGTGAGACCTCTTCTCTGGGGCACACCGATTTCATAAGAAGCTTTCTAGTCAAGTCAATTTGATTTACACAGCCCAGTCTCACACATTTGCCTCAAGGGGCTTTACTGTACTTTAAGGGGTTCTCTCCTTAGAGACCCTCATTTTGAGTAGGTAACCTCTTAGCAGGACTTAAGTGGAAGAAACCTGAGAAAGAGCCGAGTCAGATACATATTTATTCATTATGGTAGGTAAACATAGTTATGGGCCTTGGAATTGGCAGATACCTTATAGGACTAGAATCATGGTTAAGACCCTATACCTTTTCTATATACAGTCTATGCCCTAAACACAATTTGGATGATCTTTATGAACTTTAGGATATATTTGCAATAGATGAAATTCATAAAAAGCCAAGGATATGCTCCTCTGAAAACTGTTAAATTATGAATCATGTAGTCTATTATTGCTTACAATTTCAGTGAAAGTAAGGATGATGAGGGTTTATCATCTGGGTCGACAACACAAATGATCTTTACCATAATGCATCATCACACAACAGACAAATACTAGAGAATTAAAAAGCTCTTTCCAACTTCCAAAGACAAACATGATCATTATCTGAGATTAAGTCCGATCTTGTGTTAGTACTTTACTTCTTTGTTCCCTTTATGTATTTGGTGTGTTAAAAAGATTAATTCCTCATTTGTAATTCAAATGTACGCGGACTAAAATAATAATACGCAATATTCTCACCTTTAAAAAAACACCTCAAACACCATCTGTTCACTCAGGCCTTCGGCCTCAACTAAATTATAGTCACTTATTCCTGCTATTGCTCTGTATGTCTATTATTACCTTTTGTTTTGTTACTTCTCACTGTAAAGCGTCCTTGGGTTTCGTGAAAGGCGCTATATAAATTTAAATTATTATTATTATTATTAAGATTCTCATCACATTATGTTTGCTGAGAATAATACCCCACACTTTGCATTTTAAACAACAGGCAATACTTTAAGCCACTAAGTCTGGACTCAGAGACCCGAGTTCCCTGAGGAGATTCATTTTTGTGCAGTTTTTGAAACATAACTAAATGTGCAATTTCCCCTTGACTGCTGTGTGCGAGTGACGATTGAGGCATTTGTCTTCGCAGTTAAAAGAAGCACATTATGGCAAACAATAAGAGCTTGTCTCGTACTTGTATGGTCTTAAGTTTGAAGGGAGCAGGGACCTGTTCCAAAGGAATCTGTGATGAACATGCAGCCTCACACATCTTTGCAGCAACTCACAGTTTAGAATGTCATGTGTGATTGGTGAATTCATTCTGGATTTTGAAAGAAAGTAAAAGGCGCTCAGCAGAGACTGGCTGGGAATGAAACACAGCCTGTCAGTGCCTTCAGGCTCACTAGGCTGATGTGATTAACTAGAAAAGTGCATCAGCATCTTTTCTTTGCAGGCAGCAAAGAAAAAACCGATTGTTGCACAGCTGTCCGAGTGGCTGGTCTCAGACGATCTTGGGGGTGTGCAATAATCATGCTGTCTAATCAGCATCTTGATATGCCACACCTGTGAGGTGGGATGGATTATCTCGGCAAAGGAGAAGTGCTCACTATCACAGATTTTTTCAGATTTGTGAACAATATTGAGAGAAATGGTTATTTTGTATATAGAAAATGTTTTAGATCTTTGAGTTTATCTCATGAAAAATGGGAGCAAAAACAAAAGTGTTGCATTTATATTTTTGTTCAGTGTAAATACTGTAAAAGTAGCTAAACACTCAATCCACAGAAAAAAGTTCACAGCACGTATTTTGAAACTGCGCATTTTAACAATATGTCCAAACTTCTTGGTGTTACAGATATGTTGAATCAGACATAATGAGAAAAATAATATATTTTGGACATTAAGGCATGTAAAGGTGTTATAGTATAACCTAAAGAAAATTAGCATATTACTGTATGTTACCTTTAACATAAACATGTCTAGTCATTCTACTTGACATGAAATGTTTCAATTGATTTATTCAGTATCATTTTGGTCCAACCAAATAATGAATTACTGTATTAGAAGGAATCATTTGGTGATCAGAATTAACACTATCTACTCAGCACTTAGAAATCAACTTAGAAATAGACTTGTGGACTGTGAACATTCTAAGTTAGCATAATTTAATCAGACATCAAAACCATGAACCCTCTGTAATACATTGCCACATGCCCCTACAGACACATCTGAATCAGTTGAATTCATCAGACATGAGGCAGGGTATCGGGTGACATTTTGATTTTAAGTTTGCTTTGACACTTTTTTTCACACTTAAAAAACCTATGGTTGGCATTTCAGGAAGCACCAAGGCTGACGACCGCGCAATGCTGCTGACGAAATTTAATGAGCAAGGATCTCAGTACTTCATCTTCTTGCTCAGCACCAGAGCCGGGGGCCTCGGCCTCAACCTGCAGGCCGCCGACACCGTGGTCATCTTCGACAGCGACTGGAATCCACACCAGGTACGTCCCTCAGTTTAACACACTGTACAAATAGTGTGTTATAATAATGTGCTCATGGTGTGAACTTTTGACTACAGGATGTATGTTCCTTTTTTTTACATTTTCTTTATTTTTTAACTTCTTTTAGTTGCAAGCCATTTTACATTTTACTTTTTTTTTTATTCAAACATAACAAATATTACAAATCACGCATACAGACATACGAACATGAAGAGACAGAAACACAACAACAATAACAGCTGTGCGTAGCAGAGAACCACCGGGGTTACATTACAAATAGAGTTTTTAGTTTAAGTCTGATCTATACGGTTTTACAAACTCAATCCATACCTGTCAAATGTGTCTGTCTTGAGTCTCAGAGTAGATGTTCATTCTTCCATAACAAAAATCTTGTGAATCACATTAAATCAGTCTACTAGAGTAGGTGGTACTTGGCTTAACCATTTTTTCGTTATGACTTTTCTTACTGGCGACTAGCATTATTTTAAACATGTACACTTTAGAGAATGTAGTGGTAGTTCCAAAGCAGATTTAAAGGTGTACCTACTGACCAGAGGTGGGAAGTAATGGAGTACAAATACTTCGTTACTGTACTTAAGTACATTTTTCTGGTATCAGTACTTTACTCCACTACTAATGTTTCTGACGACTTTTTACTTTTACTTCTTACATTTTAAACACAAATACCTGTACTTTCTACTTCTTACATTTTCAAAACAGGTTTGTTACTTTAGTTTTAATCTGTGTTTGGTGCTGTGATCATTATTATTATTTAGAGTCATTGCGTGCCTATTGATTTTAACACGATCCCTGTATCCATAATTTCCTGGTCTTCTCTAAAGAAGAGGGACCAATGAAAACGTTGTCATTTTGCCGTTGTTCAGCATCAAAACATTCATTAGCTCACAATGACATTATTGTTCTATTAATATAAAGTGAGGTCAGTTACTCTTTAAAACAGCTGGTAGTTATGGGTACTTTTTACTTAAAGGTGGGGTAGGTAAGTTTGAGAAACCGGCTCGAGATACACTTTGTGTTATATTCCATGGAATGCTCTTAACATCCCGATAGCAATGAATATCTGAAGTGCTTTGACAAAAAATCCATAAAAAAATGTCATCTGTGGAAGCCGTAGCGCTGTAAAAAGCACGACCAATCATCTGAGCCGGCCCGGCTAAACGGATTGGATGGCCTACCTGCCTGTCAGCCTTCCATCTGTGCACACACTTATCTCGTGCCCTCATTGGTCATGTGCGCATTCGTGTGCGTTGGAGGAGGGGCTCTGTAAGGAAGTGGCAGATTTTTTCCGGCTGTGTATTTTCAAATTCTAGCGCACTCGAGCTGGTTTCTCCAAAATTACCTACCCCACCTTTAAGTACATTTCGAAGCCCATACTTCTTTACTTTTACTTGAGTAAAGAAGTTTAGTCAGTACTTCTACTTTTACCAGGGTATTTTTAAACACGAGTATCTGTACTTCTACTTTAGTAAAGGATGTGTGTACTTTTGCCATCTCTGCTACTGACAGTGTTTTAGGTTGATACGACTTAAATTAACTAATATTTCTCTTTAATCCGTGTCTCCAGGACCTGCAGGCTCAGGACCGGGCTCACCGCATCGGCCAGCAGAACGAGGTGCGCGTGCTTCGTCTCTGCACCGTCAACAGTGTGGAGGAGAAAATCCTGGCAGCTGCCAAATACAAACTCAACGTGGATCAGAAGGTCATCCAGGCGGGCATGTTCGACCAGAAGTCCTCAGGCAACGAGCGCCAAGCTTTCCTCCAGGCCATTTTACTGACTGAGGAGCAGAATGAGGTCGGGTGTGAATTATTTTGCAATAAGAAGATAAATGTTGGGGTCATTTTTTATTAAATGATGCATGCTGCTTTTGATTGAATTCCTGCAGACACAGCACTTTAGATACGATCAGGGATGTAGCCACCCTTCACTTATAATATTCCATGTTTTTGAAATGTAATCTCAGCAGCTTCATTTGTATTTGATAAAAATTAAAAAGCAGTACGTGACCAGTTTGTTTTGAACTGACCATGCAAGGCTCCTGTTGTGCTGAAACATTCAATAACTCGGCCTGTGTTTTGCTGTTTTTCCAAACTAGGAAGAAGATGAGATACCCGATGATGAAACTCTTAACCAGATGATAGCCCGCAATGAAGACGAATTTGAGCTCTTCATGGTAAGAAAAGGCACACATTCCTGTGAGATCTCATCGACATTTGAATTGCAGAGTAAGACTCCAAAAGCAACCGTCCTAAAGAGGAGACGCTGATAGCTGGTTCTCATACATTTACCGACAAAATAATTGTAGGTTTTCCATCATGTCGAGACTATTGTTCATTGGTTAAAATGTATTTCTTGTTCAGGCATCCGAGAATGGCGCGTTTGTCCCGCGGACAACACGTCATGCATAATAAACAACTAAATTGCCATGGATAAAGGCCCCACAGTCACCATGTCACTCAGTATACACAGTCTTTTACTGAAAAAAAAATGAAATGCTTGTTTAAATAGCTGTCCTCACAGAGCTTCAAGCCTCACTGGCTCCTCACGGAGTCGCCTCATATTTCTTTTCACCCAGCTCTTATTGACTTGCTCCATGATGTCTGGGTGCAAGATATTAAATATACCGTACTTTTCGGACTATAAGCCGCGACTTTTCCCCCCATTTTTTTTGTACAGCTAACGGCCACTAGGGAACCTCCTAAATCTATGGATTTTACAGGTAAAATTAACCACCTTTAACACTATGGGCTCTATGACCGGTCCGCGCCCGCCACCTCTAAGCGGCGGGCTCCAGCAGGAAAAGCTGGAGGCCGGAAAAGAGTGAGACAGGTAGCGCGCCAAAGTAAAAGTGGAACCGAGAGACAGAACGAGAGCAAGACAGACGGACAATTTAGCTGCTGCGGCTTATATGCAGGTGCGCTTTATAGTCCGAAAAGTACGGTACATGAGAAACCTGGAAGCAATAGGTTAGGGCTGGCAGCAAGTTTGTAACTTGTAGAAGGGCTTCGTCCAAAGGTGCATTTAGTTAAAGCAAAAATATGGCCTGAAGTTTGATGCGTATAGTGTTGTTAATACCAACAAGGTAGAAATCCAATGATTATTCCAGTTTGAATCATCTGTATTTTCTTCTCTGCAGCGCATTGACATGGACCGACGGCGGGAGGATGCCAGGAACCCAAAGCGCAAGCCTCGCCTCATGGAGGAGGACGAGTTGCCTTCTTGGATCATCAGAGACGAAGCTGAGGTGGACCGCCTCACGTACGAAGAGGAGGAGGAGAAGATGTTCGGCCGGGGGTCTCGCTGCCGTCGGGACGTGGACTACAGCGACACGCTCACTGAAAAACAGTGGCTGCGGGTAAAGTCTGAGCATACTTACTAAGCTATTATTTCTCTAACAAATATAGTGATAAATGTAACTGTGTGAAATTGTTTAAAAACCCATAATGTCTTTATTCACCTTCAACGCTTCTTCCCTGCAGTTACCTATAGCAATCTTTTGAAATATAATGTGCCGTTTAATTTAAGTTATTGTGATTTTTTTTATAGCAGTATTAGATATTACTGCAAATATTCCCTTGATCGCCCTTAGCCACGGTCATGTTATGCTTAACAGAGGTGTGTTAGCAGGTGGTAAAATCCAAATCGACCAATCAGAATACAGTGTTCCTCTAAGCCGTGTAATACAAGATAAACACTTAGCAGTCATTCATCTTTTCTAACTTAACCACTTTTTGCTTATGTTACACAAATTTGATCCCCTGCAGATGTTGTAGGTTTGCCCACTTACAAATAAATTAACAGTATATAAGTTTATCTTAACAGTGAGAGTAAGAATATCAAAAAGAAAATCCAGAAATTGACATTATATAAAAGATAAAAATTGATTTGCATTTAACTTTGGGAAATAAGTATTTGATCCCCTTGCAACCAACAATGATTCTGGCTCCCGCAGACCGGTTACATAAGTCCTCTTCTTTTAAAAAAGTACTCCTAATATCAACTTGTTACCTGTATAAAAGACACCTGTCCACAGAAGAAAAAGAAAATGGGCATCAATCAACAATCAGTCGCGGGCTCCACACAAGATCTGGCCCCGTGGGGTTTGATGATTATGAGAAAGGTGAGGTATCAGCCAGGAACTAAACTGGAGGAACTTGTTAATGATCTCAAGGCAGCTGGGACCACAGTCACCAAGAAAACTATTGCGAACACACTACACCAAATCCTGCAGCGCCTGAAGGTCCCCTGCTCAAGAAGAACATGAAAGGCCCGTCTGAAGTTTGACAATGAACATCTGAATGACTCACAGAAGGCTTGGGAGAAGGTGACGTGGTCAGATGAGGCCAACATCGAGATCTTTGGCATCAACTTGACACGCCGTGTTTGGGAGGAAGAGAGATGCTGACTATAACCCCAGGACCCCATCCCCACCGTCAAGCATGGAGGTGGAAACATTATGCTTTGGGGGTGTTTCTCTGCTAAGGGGACAGGATGACTTCCCTGCATCAAGGAGAGGATGTACGGGGCCATGTACCGTGAAATCTTGGCTGATAGCTAGCCAGTCTCCAGACATTAATCCCATAGAAAAGCTGTGGAGGGAGCTGAAGCTTCCAGGTGCCAAGCATCAGCCTCAAAAACTTCAGGATTTGGAGAGGATCTTCAGAGAGGAGTGGACCACACTCCTTCCTGAGATGTGCACAAACCTGGTGACCAACTACAAGAAGCGTCTGACCTCTGTCGGTCCAACAAGGGTTTCTCCACCAAGTACTAACACATGTTTTGCAAGGGGATCAAATACTCATTTCCCACAGTTTAATGCATATCAATTTTTATCTTTTATATAATGTCAATTTCTGGATTTTCTTTTTGATATTCTTACTCTCACTGTTAAAATAGACCTACCATTACAATGATAGACTTTTAGCAACTAAAATCTGCAAGGGATGAAATACTTATTTCCTCCACTGTATACATACAGTATATATACACACACACACACACACACACACACACACACACACACACACACACACACACACACACACACACACACACACACACACACACACACACACACACACACACACACACACACACACACACACACACACACACACACACACACACACACACACACACACACACACACAGCCAAGGTCTGTAGGTCAAGCCCTTACCATGACTGGATGTAAAGCTAAGGTTTAGCACAGCGGGGTGCTAATAGCGCCCAGTCACTCACAGCAAATAGACTGTGACACACTCCCCTAGAGAGACTTCTGAGGCCTGGAAGCTATGTCTTAGGTGTTTCAGGGTGAACAAGAATATAACTGAGAAACTTTGAGACAGAGGTGACAGTATTTTTGAAGTGTAGCTGCAGTTCAGAGAGGCTCTACTTAAAAGGAGAAAAACATGTGAGACGCTAAAGTAACATATCTAGACAGGCTTGACAGTCAGAGTTAAAAACACTGCCATGGTTTGTAATGATTGTAGATTTCACACATTTCATATTTCAATATGAATTCACGTGGGTGAGGATTAACTCTCTTTATTTATTTTGATGACGTCAGGCCGTTGAGGATGGAAACCTGGAAGAGATGGAGGAGGAGATCCGCCTGAAGAAGCGCAAACGCAAGAGACGCCAGGACAAGGACTCGTCGAGCAGAGATGAAGGGGGCTCCAAGGCCAAGAAGAAACGTGGACGCCCACCAGCTGATAAACACTCCCCCAACCACCCCAAAGTCACCAAGCAAATGAACACCATCATCGATACGGTCATCAACTACAGGGATGGGTAAGCAAATATAGTTACATCGTGTTAGGTGTCAGATTTGACTTCTTATAACTAGCACATCATCACATTGAGCGTGCAGTTGGCATCTCGCTTCTGAGAGCACAGCAGTTCTGTGTCTTCGTAAAATAACGAGTATGATCTGCTGAACTTTAATCAAGTTTTAGCAGAGGGCTCTAGGTGTTGCTGTTTTCAGCTGCTCCTACAACAATTGGGCACTTTGGAATACAAAAGGGAAGTCAAAGTCACAAACCTATACACAATGATATCAATATTATGTTCATAAATCTCCAATTCATCCTGATGGTTACCGTCTGAGCTAATGCCGAAAAAATACTTGGTACAAGTTGCATTTCATTTATGTCCAGGTTCCCTATTAGCGTTGTGTATAAATCCAGAATATTTTAAAACAGGTGCTTTTGCTTTTTGCTTTGACACTAAATCCTCTTGTTCTTCTCTTCTCTCTCACTCTGATTAGCCGAAATTAAGTTAATTATCTTTTTTCTCTATAAATAAATGAGAGAAAAAAGACATTTGGGGCAGATGGCATGTAATGTAATTGATGTTAGCCCTACAACGGTTTAACGCCAACTACCTTATGAAGCATCCACAGACTGTGATTAACCCAAAGAAGTGACTTTATAAACTTTTGATAAGTTGGAAGAAAGGGGCTGTGAGTTCTACTGTCCCTATGGTATATATCTAAATAGGAAGGGCATTTGTGTAATGGGGGTAAGAAAATCAGGAGTCAAATGCAGAATGAAAGAGGGGAGGCGGGTTCAAGTGTATAAAACAAAGAGCAAGCTTTATGAAATTAGTTCTGCACATCAGAGGGCTGCTGTGCCTCCTGTCATCATTAATGGACGTCTCTTTCAAATGACTGCTCAGAGAAGAGGATTTCTCATTTCTCTATACGCCTGCTGCTTCCCCTCCTCTCTTCTCGGTCCCACTCCTCGACTCCTCTGCACATCTCCTGTGGGCGGGACTAAGACACGAGGATATGAGTCGAGGAGGGGAACATTGGAAATGAGAAAGGTCTTAGGAAAGACAGGCATCAAAGACAAGACACAATTGGAGGAGGCAGCAAAAAACCCAAGGGCAGCAGATGATTTAAATCAGACAATTACACAGGTGGAGAGAATTAGCGCAAAACAATTACAAAGGCTGGGAAAAAATACTAAGACTGGAAGTAAAAATAGACATGGCAGAAAGAGAAAATACTTTTCAAAATAAAAGGGAAATATTGGTATACAAAAACCAAGATCAGGACATTTTGCTTGTTAGAGTGTAGCAAGTAGTTATTTGTAGTATATTTGTGTATAAGTGAACAGACAGCCTTGTCTTTGGGGACGCACACTTTGATAAACATCCTTGTGTTCTCTCAGTCCAACAGTTAAAGTTTGAGTGTGTAGTCTGTCCTGTTGTGTCTGCATTCTTTCCTTTTCAACCATGTGCAATATCAAAAGTATGCATGTCTCTGTCCTGTAATATTCACCCGTGCATGAAACAACTACTCAAATATGCACTGGCTGACTACTACACTAAAGCTTTTTCCAGGAAAATGCTACCCACCTTTCCAAAAGTCAAATTCTTTCCTCTCCCTGTTAACGGTTGTTAGTCCCAGAGCATCTCAATCACAGCTCTGGCACTCCTCTCCGTTTACTGGACTTGGACAGATTTTTAGAATTCCTACTTCCGGACTTATGAAATTCATGGTTTCGGTGATATTTACCCAAAACGAGAACTTGTTAAACATGAATGCAACCGAAATCTGAATTGGATCTTCCTAGAATAAGAAAAAATGATATATATATTTTCTGGAGCTAAGCAACTGTTTTGGCTCCGTTTCCTGACTGAGGTGTACATACAGCACAGTATGTTCTTTACAGATGTTGATCTGCTGTTCTGTCTTTCTTCCACAAGCCATTATAAGTATTGAAGCCTTGGCGATGTGTCTTTTAGGGGAGGAAACAATTGGGTTCTTTCCTTAAGATCCTTTTTGCCATAATAAAGAACTGAAAGGCATGGAAGATGTTTAACCCAATTGTAACACCTCATCCACCTTTGTGGGTTCAGCACGTTCACAATCCCCACTCAGCGAGTATAGGTCCTCTGGGATCAGCAGCCTTAAGATCACACTGAAAAAAGTGTAGGCAGTTCAGTTGTCCATTCTTAAAGCTAGCTATTTATTTTTAAAGATGAATACAGGGGTGTATTATTATAAATAATAATGGAAGATCTAAAATCTGGTAAATCAATACATCTGAATTAACAATTTCTTTTAAAAAAGAGGAATTTTCTTTTGAGTTTTCTCTCTTGCATGCACTGATGTCTATACTTGGCAGTCATTCATCTTTTCTAACTTAACTCTGTTTTCCTTATGTTACAAGAAAACTATGTTCTGTAGCCTTGGTTATTGTAAAGTGCTGATCTGGATATTTTTTCTGTGCAAAACACAGCAAATGCTGACAGATGCTTACAGATATGAAAATCAGTTTGAGTCAAAATCTGTTTTTCAGACATACAAGGGCTTTGTCTGGATGTTATGTGGCAGTACTATAAACACGGTCAATATACTTATAAAGGAATATGAAAGTGTACGATAGAAAAGAGAAACTAGTGATGTTGCATTGAGGTCAACACTTTTGTGCGATGCTGTTTTCTCACCTTGTTTTATATTGCCTTGGGATGTGTGTGTGTTCTCCTGTGGTCTGTCCAGTGGTGGCAAACGTTTTAGCTTCTTTACTTGAGTAAAGTACCAAACTGTATAAATACTCATTATTAAGTTAAAGTACTGCATCGAGAATGGTACTAATTTAAAGTCAAGTACAAGTATTTAAGTACTCAAAAGATATTTAAACATGAATAATCTAACATTTGTATATTCATTTATATAACAAAAAACTTCTTTGCAAATTTGCTGCCAATACATTTTCTATTAACTCACTCATGGTTTCAGTTACATAAATATAATGTTGGATGGTTTAATTTGCACCAAATAATCCTATTTTAAATTATTGTCGGTCAAAATCTGAATTTTTTAAGTAACTAATGTATTCATCTGTAAAATAAACATAGTGGGGTAAAAAGTAAAGCATCTGCTTGAAAATGAAATATCTACTTATACAACTATATTGTATACAAAAATATCTGTTTTAAATGTGTAGCAGCTGTGCAGTTTATGGATATGCTTTTTAAAAATGAGGGAAAACAAATAGGAGAACCTAGATTATGTTTCATTACAGAAATACATCCTTGTGTCTCCCCGTAGGATCTGGATTAGTTTAGTGGGAATGCCAACTAACTGTTATTCTACGGACGAAAAGTTTATTATTCCGCAGACTTATTTTGGCCCTCTTCTCCTCCCGCATTGAACATCGCAGAAACTCCGTTCAAACATCAAAACGTTCAGCTCGGTCGGGAATCGATTGCTATTACTTTTCTCATTCATAACTTTCATAATTCCAGAGATACATCCCATAATTCATCACATTTTTAACATTGAAGTCAATGGAGAAAATCTTCAGACTTCAACAAATCTTCATGCGACTTCAACTGCTAACTGTTCATTCATACTTTCACTCAGAAACCTCATTCCAACTTTAAAATGTTACACATCTTTCTGACATTATTCGTGTAAAACAACTTTTAAATCTGATTCTTACTTTTAGAGATATTAAACATTGTTCAGACCTTGGTAAAGAGGCCTTCTTCAGATTGTAGAGTGTGTGATGTCACAGCTAGAGTGGAGGACAGATTTAATGTTGCCTTCATATTTTCTTTTAAACCTGCCATAATTCCCAAACCCTACATTCCTGAGACATAATTGTTCATGACAAACGTAGGAAACATCTCGTAGATTGAAAAATAAAAATAAATTAAGCAAAATAATTAAACAAAATGCCTCTTGAGGGCATGAAGTGACAAAAACGTTCAACATGTCTCCATTAAACCCCATTGTAAATTCAGCCTCATCTTTCCCCACCACTGCAGCCACACATCTTTAGTTAATCTGCCAAAAAGGCCACATTATTAACCCGAAAGTACACAAAAAGTACACTTCAGATGCTCAAGTTCCTTGACATGCTTCACGCTTTGAAATTTCACCGATATCTGTTACGGTTCTTCAACAAAATGTTCACATGTAAGAGGTTTATCTCTCATTCAGAACAATGAAAATGTTCTCCTCTCACTGATTACTGCACATTACCATGGAAACCTTTGATCTCTGGACACGTTGTTAGCTCAAATATAAACACCTGTGTCATGGAACACGATGATGTCATAACTCCAACTGACATGCTCAGAGCAGCAGATTACAGATAATGGTTAACACTAGGGATGTAACGATATACCGAATATCGCGGTAAATAAACGTCCCAATACCGTCGTGAGACTGACAAAATCTACCGCGATTTTTTTTTTATATATATATTTTTTTTAAACACTTTTTTTTCTTTTAAACCTTTATTTAACCAGGTGGTCCCATTGAGATCATCGATCTCTTTTTCAAGAGATACCTGTCCAACATGGCAGCAAGTAGGTTACAACATAAACATAAAACAACAGAACACAAAAGGACATCGTATTTACAGGGCTACATTTACACACCTAGAGACATTGACAAGTACCAACAGTATATTTATATCTCGCCCTGTCAATAAGCCTCACCTTCTTGGCAAAAACTGTATTGTTTTGGAAGTGGTGGAGAGACAATGCACAGTTTGACCCACTGCTGTCACCCATGGCCAAAGCATATCTCTCCGTCCCACTGAGGTGGCGTTAGACTTTTTTGCTGTCCGTCATTTTGACAGACAGGATCGTAAAATGTCCGTCATAATCCCTTATTACCCATCGGGTCTGAACAGTTCACAAGAGAGCACGCTCGTGAACTGTCAACGGGGGGGCGGTGTTATGCCGTGTGTGCATGCACCTCGCGGGAGCGCACACAGCGTAAAGCAAAACCTCCCAGACATGTGTTGATCTGTAGGCCTACGGCAAAGTACGGTTTGGAAACTATATAATTTCCTTTTGGAGGGCATGCATAACACGGCATAACACCAGAGCCTCGCTGCGGGGAAACGTTGGCGCTGTTCCGAGTTTGTTCTAATCTGTCAAAATGACAGACTGCTTTCAGATTTTTCCGTCATTGATAAATAAAATATTCGGTTAACGCGACCACTGCTGTCCCAGCAACATCAGTACTAAGCGAGAGAGTTTTTTCCAGAGCAGGGGATATTGTAAATGCCCAAACATCCCAGCATATAAATACCTGGAAATGTGGACATTCTCATATTCCTAAAAACCTGTCTGCGATGAGTGAGTGACTAGTGAGTTTGAGTTGAGTTACTTGAAAAACTAAAGTGAAACTTGATTTATTTTATTGCAGGGTCTAATTATTAAATGTCCTTGTTTATTGGTGAGATGCAGTGGCACGAAGAAAATGCCTACTTTGTTTGGTAGTACTATAGGTACAAAAACACTGGTTTTCTTATTCCAGTCTGTTACTGCCACTTTGTTTTTGACACTTTAAAATACTGCTATCCTACTAAAATGCTGTACAAATCAGATTTCTTATGTAATAAAGAAACATTTACCGAGTAAAAAATTTTTTAATTGAAGAAAAAAAAAATGATGCCATAAAACAGCAGCAGACTTCAGATAATGGTTAATGGCCCTGCCCTCAACAGCTCTACGTGAATTATGGGGTGTCATCATATGCCGTTTCCATGGAAATGCATCCCTCGCCATAAAACACAATGTCGCTGTAACTCCAATGGAGACGGTCCGATCGTCCCCCAAACTTAGCTTGTACCAAATCCCCCTACCTTGTGAACCCTGTTGGGGTTCCACAAGGTTCCATTCTTGGACCATTACTGTACATTAATGACTTGCCTAATGTATGTCCTGATTTGAATGTACAAATGTATGCCAATGATGCGGTCATCTTTGTACACGGGAAAAATACTGAAATAATCACATCCTGTCTCTCAAATGCATTGGACAAGGTTCAACACTGGCTGAACAACATTTGCTTACAGTTAAATGGAAAAAAAACAGTATGCATGATGTTCAGCAAACGACCAGTCAAAATCAAAGGATCCAATGTGTTTTTAAACGGAGCAGAAATAGAACTAGTCCCCCACTTCAAGTATCTTGGAGTCATACTGGACTCGAACTTGACTTTTAAGAAACATATCAAGAAAGTCTCCAATACCGTTGAATTCAACTTGCAAAATGTTAAACAAATCAGACCTTTCTTAACTGTCAATGCTGCAAAGTCATATCTCCACTGTATGATTCTATCCCACATTGAATACTGTTTTACAAACTGGTCGTTTGCTTGTGCCACAAACCTGAAACCCATAGAACAACTGTACAAGAGAGCTATCAAGGTGTTTGACAGAAAGCCAAATTCATACCACCACTGTACCATCCTTGAAAAACACAATTTCTTGAGTTTTGACCATTTTAAGTCTTTTAAAAGTATGTGTTTTTTTTATAAATGTTTACATTGTTACCAGGGCAGGGAGACAACTGAGCGAGGTCTTCGTCCAGTTGCCTTCCAGGAAAGAGCTCCCGGAATATTACGAGCTGATCAGAAAACCTGTGGACTTCAAAAAGATCAAGGTTTGTCAATTACTGTGTCTCAGCAAAACATATGAATGATGGATATGATGGTTATAATGAAAACAAGGGGGCCATGGAGCAGAATGAAATATGATACAGAATATACGACTTTGGTTTAAAGGTGGGGTAGGTAATTTTGGAGAAACCAGCTCGAGTGGGCTAGAATTTGAAAATACACAGCCGGAACGAATCTCCTACTTCCTTACAGAGCCCCTCCAATGACCAATGAGGGCACGAGATAAGTTTGTGCACAGATGGAAGGCTGACAGGCAGGTAGGCCATCCAGTTATTTTAGCCGGGCTGGCTAAAATGATTGGTCGTGCTTTATACAGTACTACTGCTTCCACAGATGACATTTTTTTATGGATTTTTTGTCAAAGCACTTAAGATATTCATTGCTATCGGGATGTTAAGAGCATTCCATGGAATATAACAAAAAGTGTATATCGAGCCGGTTTCTCAAACTTACCTACCCCACCTTTAATGAAAAGCGCTATATAAATTAAAGTTATTATTATTACTATTGTACAGTGAACAGCACAAACACAAATATTATTTGATAGTTATAATATTTCTTTAAACTGTATCTTTGTAAACCATCAGACATGCACAGTATATTTTGCCAGCTGTGTAGTGTTAATTTCGTTGACTAAAACTATGACGAAATATGTTCGTCAACTAACTTTTTTTCCAAAACGAGACGATGACGAGACGGCACCGATGGCAGTAAACAATAACTGCAACGAAACCATCATGCAATATCGTTGACGAAAAGTGACGAGACGAAAATGTAGTTTACTAAATAAAAACTATGCCAAAATCTCTCTTTTCTTTCGTTGACGAAAAATGAGGAGACGAAATATTATCAAAGATAACGTTACATTTCTGATCAGTCAGTTTTTCTCCCAGCAGTTCCATTTCCGGTGCTGCGGCAGGGCAGCAGCTGTGTGTGTGCTGCCGCGGCGGCACATTTTAATTACACCGGGCAGCGGCACACTGTGAACTGTCAGGAAGACTCGGGTCTAACTCATGGTCTAACTAACCTTATTCAACATAAAATAAAATGGCAACAACAGGGCTTGGGAGCAGTGGTCGCGTTAACCGAATACCCCCCCGTCAACGCGAGTGAGTGATAAATTGTGTACTCTACGGGTAATAATGGATTATGACGGAAATGTTACGATCCTGTCCGTCAAAATGACAACAAAAAAGTCTAAAGCCACCACTTCTTGGGAGAAAGAAACAACGTGATATTTGGGCCCATTTTCGCTACAGGCGGAGAAAAAAAGCGAATGCATTGTTTCATCAGAAGGGAAGCAATGTGGCCAAAACACAGCTGGTAAAAACACCACAAACCTGACCAGATACTCTCTGCAAAGCTGCATTCTTAATCATTCAGCCTGTGTTTTTCATCAAATAAGGACAAGATATATTCTTATTTATTTATATATGCTAAAATGACAAATTATTGGTTTTGGCTAGACTAGTTTGACTGAAATGTTCTATATAATCTGATGACTAAAAAAGACTCAACAGTTTTCATTGACAAAAAGTAGACTAAAATAATTAGTTTTCTTTGACTAAAATATGACTAAAATGCTCAAACTTTTAGTCGACTAGATCTTGACTAAAATAGTTACTGTTTTAGTCGACTAAAATAAGACTAAAATGCTCAGACTTTTAGTCGACAAAACTTGACTAAATAATAACAGGATGAAGGTGACTAAATATGACTTAAACTAAAAAGGAAATTTAACAAAGGACTAAGACTAAAACTAAATAAAAAAATAGCTGACGAAATTAACACTACAGCTGTGTAGACATACAGTATGTGGGTTGCAGAAACTGTATACAATTGGTTTATTTTTTAAGCAAAAATGTGAATGATTGAATGTTTTCCTTATCTTTGTAATCAAGGTAAATTTGTTTTGAGTCATAAAACTATTTATTTTAATTATTCAGCTTTCTGCTTTTAATGAAACTATGAAACCATGTTTTTATTAGTGTTTCTCGCATCTTAGGGACAAACTGATTGCTCAAGAAAATAGTCAACAGACTAACAGTAACAACATCTTTCTTAGTTGCAGCGATAATTAACTTCAGTACAAGTAATAATTTAAATGTTTGAAATGTATTTGCATTGAGCATTGAATACCACAGGTTGTGAGAGCTCTCTGAAACTGAGAGGGATGAGTGTGAATCACGCTGATGTCTTCTCCGTCGACAGGATCGTGTGAGGAACCATAAATACAAAGGAGTGGGAGACCTAGAGAGGGATGTGATGCTGCTTTGTCACAACGCCCAAACCTTCAACCTGGAGGGATCCCAGGTCAGAACCCCAACCCACCCTCCACGTGTGAAACTGACATTTCCTTAAAGGGGCCCTATTTTGCTCATTTTCAGTTTCATATTTGTATTTTGTGGCTCTACTGTGACTTGTTTACATGCTTTAATGTTGAAAAAGCTCTTTATTTTTCTCATACTGCCTGTGCTGCAGCACCTCTTTTCACCCTCTGTCTGAAACCAGAGCCCAGTCTGCTCTGATTGGTTGGCTGTTGTGAACCGCTTAAAGATCTCCTGCCCCTTAGCCTATCACGTATGTGTTTAAGCGATAACCAATAGAAGCGCATGTGTTATATAGTGATGTCATTATGTTATGAAATTAAACAATGGACTTCAATTTAGCTTTTTCAGGAAGGGGGGGAGTGTGTGGGAGAGAAACTCCCACTGAGAGAACTGCGATGACACACTACAGGATAGGGTAAACCCTAAAAAGCATAGTACGGCCCCGTTAATTGAAGTCTTCTCATTAGGGCCCAAGCACCGGCAGCGAGTACTGGTTAATACCACAAAGAGCCCCCCACATATAACATTCATCTAGACGTATAACATTTGGGAGGCATATGTATCACATGGAGCTATACAAAAAAAACACTCTTGGAGGTGTATTGTAAACCAATCAGAAAGTCAGTACATACATGAATTAACATTTCTCATTGTTAACTCTCAATTTTCATTCCCCAGTTCAGATGGTTTTTAATCTATAGTCTCTTTCAATTGTTGTGCGACTGGGCTTTCCCTTGATTTTACTTTGTCAGCCTGTACACATAGCAACCAGGGGAGATGAGATACAAGGTTTTTCTTTAAAGACATGGTCTGTATTTCATTCCTATGTTTTGAATTGCCACTATCAATTAATAATTGGCTCTGTTTGTAGTAACAACCCCCCCCCCCTAGTTGTATTCTTCTTCCCTTTTCCTCTTCATCAATTCTTAATCCTTCCTCTTTTATTATCATATCAGCCTTTGGTCCAGCAGGTTCTTCTCTCCCATATTCCCAGTAGAACATGTCATTCATGCCGTTTGAACGTCTGTTTGCATTATTTCTTTTTTTTTCTTTCCCTCAGATATACGAGGACTCCATTGTCCTTCAATCTGTGTTCAAGAGTGCAAGACAGAAGATTGCCAAGGATGAAGAGAGTGAAGATGACAGCGATGAAGATGATGATGACGATGATGATGATGACGACGACGACGACGAGTCAGAGACTGAGGGTAAGAAACACAGTTTAGAGGCCATGCATACAAATACAAAGACACGCGCACGCGCACACACACACACACACACACACACACACACACACACACACACACACACACACACACACACACACACACACACACACACACACACACACACACACACACACACAGAGCTGTGGTTTGAGATACGCTTTTCCCCCATCCTTTACTACGGACTATTATTGTCTTCAGGCTGTAGCCCAGAAGAAAGATATCATGTAAAATATAGGAGAACAGAATTATAACACACAGGGAACACAAGAGTAAATTCTATAGCTCTTTAGGAGCTTTCTATCGATCTTTCACAGGAATTTCTTCAAAAGCACCGCAAGGAATGAGATGAAGACACTCAAAAAGCTCAGAGAAAAGCTAATGAGTAGATGGTAGGAAAGGGTTTATTTTACTCCTGAAATAATTCACGAAACATAATATTGTAAAATAAATATGTGTTATAAAGTATTATTTATAAGATGGTACACCCTTTCTGTCTAACAAAAAGAACACAAACAATAATGATGATAATAATATACAACATCTAATTCCTACAACATATATACAACATATAATTCCTAACGATAAGATATGAGCTGAAATGTATTTTAATTATCTGCTGAATGATATGTAGATATATAATTATGAGTAGATTATTGTTTGGTCTACAAAAAGATGAGACTTCACAATTTTGCATAGATTAATCTCAAGTTTTACAAAAAATGTCTTTGACCAACAGTCCAGCACAAAAATATATTGTATTTACTTTGATAGAAAAAAATGACAACTCTCATTATCTTGATTTAACAAGCTGCTGTTTTTGATTGAAAAATTATTTAAGATCAATTAACCTGTTAAGCCCCATTCCCCCACAGGCGGGGGAAAAAACGCATCACTGCAAGAAACAGCGTCTGAGGGCTTCTTAATATTTAAAAACCTATGAATGTGTCATACCCAACTAACGGGAAGAAACTCAGCTACCTGATGATACGAACCATCTTTACTGAAACAAAACACAAGTCTCACAAGAAGCGTCTAAATGAGCCCTGAGCGGAAAAATGCTATCGCACTTAGCACAGAACTCACATCTTAAATACCCTTATTACTTATCGTATCTACAAAAACAAGATATCGATTAGCAAACTGAGATTCCACAGAATCCGGAAATATTAGTATCATCACTGAGCGATCCGAACTCGCGACAGAGGAAGCGAAAACAGACATCACAACATGTAGCTTCATGGAGGAAGCTTCTTACCTTAGCTGTTGTTCTGATCAAAATGTGTGTTCAATGGCATCAAAACCATAAAAACGCTGCTGAAGGTTAATCCAATGGATAATCCAATGTGTCTGTCACTTTGAAATTATTCCTGATAATCCATCTTCATATTTACTAGTTTGAGCCTAGGTTTCAGTTTTCAGAGCATAACATTGCTTTCGACGTGCGCATAGCTCTCACTTGTCAATGGTAACGTGTGTATGTGCAACTTCCCCTTCGATTCTATTGGCTATAACGGTTAAAAAGAGGTGTTAATCACCAAAATCAACCAATAGGTTCCAGAGAAACCGCAAATCTTTTTGTGTGCTAAACCTCTCTAAAAAGGTCAAATGTCACTTGTTTTGCATCAATCTTGATACAGGGTACTTATTATATGTTATAGTTTGGATTCCTAAAGCTTTTAGTCTACTATCCCATGATTCAAGGGTGTTTTTCACTATAAGTAAGTATATTGATTCTGACTTTTCTACATCCAACTCACAGGTTTATCATTGCTTTGAGAAAAAAGATAATTAATTTACCCCTTTTAAAAGTGAAGTTATGGTAATTTGTTCTGGGAATGTAATTTTCGAGCCTGAGGCCTGAAAAACAGGCTTGGGTTAAAGTTAGGTTAAAAGATAGCTTGTTCTGTCAATTTTGTCAAGCTCTAATTGATGTAGATTGCAGCTTTTCAGTTCAAAATAAGATTCCAGAGACACAATTATATCAACTCGGATGAGCATGTTTTCTGAATAAGCAAACAATGACAAAGCCAAGAATTTGAATCATGCTTACTTCTTTCCTTCAGCTAAGTCTGTGCGGGTCAAGATCAAGCGGAAAAAGAAGGAGGCGCGCAGCCACGACAAAGGCAAGAAGAAGCAGAGCCGAGGGAAGGCCAAGCCTGTGGTCAGCGATGACGACAGCGACGAAGACCCGGATGACAATGTAGGTCGTTCCACCTCACTGCATTTGACTGGATTCTTTTTTTGCAGAAGAAAAAGCGAATTCCTTACCTCTGTTTCAAACTCAGAAGGTCTCTTTCATGTTAATATAATTCTGACCGCAACCAGGGAAACAAAAATATATAGGAATAACACTCATGTCAATTTCAAAAATGTAATCATTTTAATATAATTCGTAACCACAGCTAAGAGGAAAAACATGGCACTCTGTTTTCATCCAGAACATGAACTGAGAAGCACCAAAAGAGCTTCCTACCAAATGATCTACAAAATCTTTGTCACTAATGGGAAATTAGAGCCGTGGCAACCACCATTTGAGTACTCATTTTCAAGTAATTATCATAGATCATTGTTCCACCTACAAGCAAACATCACAAATGTAATATTTCTTATATTCTCTTTCCAAATTAAGTTTATTTCAATGGGTGCTTTGTAGGCACGAACTGCAGATTTAATAAAAGCAGTGAGAGAAAATGTGAAAGATGTTTTGTGTCATTTACTGTAGCTGCGGATGTCGATCAAAAGACTGACATGACACAGAGTCTGGGACGTTTTTTTAATTCAGGGGGACATTTTGTCCTTGTTCTTTGTCAAAGTTAGTGTTGAAAGGCACCAAAGAAAGTAGGGCTGTGCGATTATGGCAAAAATCATAATTCCGATTATGTTGGTCAAAATGTATTAAATATTAATATTCAATAAGATAAGATAAGATAAGATGAACCTTTATTAATCCCCGAGGGGAAATTCAGTTGTACAAAAGCAGCAACAGGGTAAGCGTGAAAAACAGTACAGCAAAGATTCACACAGATCAATAAAATCTAAAATAAATAACATAAAATCAAGGAAATAATGATAATAATAATAAAAGACTATAAAAATAAACTGTAAAATAACTGTCAGCATATATACATATTTCGTCATCATCTAAGTTATAAAGTGCATAATAAGTTAAAGTGACAAGTTTAACATGGGTTGTGAAAACAGTATATATTTATGACCAGTGATTTAATTTGATTTCTTTTTCATCATTAACCCCTTGTTGTGCAGCCTGATGGCTACAGGCACAAAGGACTGTCCGAGGCGCTTGGTGCGTTGTGGTGGAGGGATGAGTCTGTGGCTGAACGTTAATTAAATACGATTATTCATTGACTTTGAAAACATCCATTTATTGAACTTTAAAGCAAATACAAATAATAATTTGAACAGTATCGTTTCAACTGTTGATTACCCTGAACGTATAATTAAACTGAAAAAACAATACAAAAATAAATGATACATTTAAATAAATAATATCAAAATAATAAATACCAATAAACAAGATCAACAAATATTTCGGAGCGCACTTCCACAAGCTACTAAACATATATAAATATGATAAATAAAAATCAATTAGATCAAATATGTTGCAGTGCACTGTCACAACCTAGCAAAGCTAAATACATTTTTTTTTTTTTCGATTATGTTGTTTTCGTAATTGTGGCAGGCCAAAATCGTAATTGCGATTAAAATACGATTAATTGCACAGCCCTAAAAGAAGGTCTTAGTCAATTCAAATTCTGATACTCTCCAACCAAACCTAAGTCTCCATGTTTCTCTAGATCAGGGGGTCTCCAACACGTCGATCAGCTTTTCAGTAGCTCGCCGCTCGATTATCGATTATAGCGTAGTAACGTTGCTTCTTGATTTTTCGGCCGGACAATAAAGTGTTTTTTATTTTAGAATTGTTTCTGTCACACAAATATAAAATTGGTCCGTGACGCAGAGATCAAGGAGCAGATGTGACAGTGGCACAGCGACACCACACTTGGAGCAGTCTGCTTTCTCCAGCAGCACCAGTCCAGAACCAACAGCAGAATGACCCGCTCTGAATCAGGCTGCGGCTCAGAGACACACAGGGAGGGATTTGTGTTTTTGAAAAACACTCGTTATCGTAATGTCAGGTTTTTGGTGGATTTAATCAAGTCTTGGATTGCAGAGTATGAATGTCCTCTTGCTATTTTCAGTTGATAAATACTTGTGTGAAGTTTGTGAAGGCAGGAGGAAAGCTTCCGCGATCACCGTCTCCTCTCCGTTCCTCCAAGCCCCGCCCCCTCCTGAAAAATAACTACTAATATGAGTGACAGGCTGATAGTGACCTGATAGAAACTTTATTATTCACTTAATCACTGATTGAGATGATGAAGCTAACTTCATCTCATACATTCATGGGATTCATGTAACAGTAAGACAGAGAATGTAAGTGTGCACCCACATGCACTATTTTTGTTTTTATAATGCTGTTGTAAATACTCCTGCTGTCTGCTGTGTTCAGACTCAAGTCATGTGTGTGATGCCTCATTCAAGACATTCAGTGTCCTTTTTTTAACAGAAGGCTATTGCTAGAAGCTGCAGCTAGACCGCAGAAGTATTAGTTTTTTGTTTTTGAGGATGGTAAAATGTCACACACAGATATAGGGAGCTAGACCTATACAATTGATTAATTATGGTTTATAATGTAATGTCAAGACAAAGAAGAAGAAAATGTGGCTGCACTGTTCAGTGTCAATCCTGTGGAGATGGAGGTTATAAATCTCTAAAATCATGTTCAGCTGAAGTCTCACAACATTTCTGGAGGCTTGTAGACCCAGAAAACTATAAGAACATTCACCAAGCAGCACTGAACATGTCTGCTTTACTTGGTTCTGTTCTACAGACCTTTGTGAAGCAGCTTTTTCTGACATGAATGTCATGAAATCTAAATACTGAACAAGACTGACTGATGGACATTTAAATGACTATTAGAGTGAACCTCCAGCATACACCCCTATGGTGGACTCCATGCAGCGCCAGTCTTCTCACTAACTGTAAAAAAGAGTGAATGCACTTATTTTACACACGTGCCATAAGATGCTTGCAAGGTGGGGATTAAGGCGATGTATTTCCTATGTGGGCCATAATAAGAAGTGAAAACATTGTATTTTTCTCTTGGACATTTATGTGAATCTTCAGTGATGTACTTACTATGTTGTCCATATTAATATGTGAGAAATTGTCGTTTTCTTGGACCTTGACGTGAAGTTAAGATTTTAGATAAGCTTTCGGTATTGCAATTTCACACGTGTACAAAAGTAGCTTAATTCAACTGATGAGTGCTATGTGAATAAATGTAAGTGATGCGATGCAAGTAGCTCTTGGCCACTTTCATTTTTTCAAAGTAGCTCTCAGATGAAGAAAGGTTGGAGACCCCTGCTCTAGATTAATGAATTAGCCACAGTGCACTAACAACACTCTACCTTGAACCCTTAATGAGTTATAAATAAACACAACAAATCTATTTGCCGCATGTTAAACTTATTTTTGACCTTTTTTATTTTATACTTTAACAGTAACAGGCTCGAGGCCGATGTGCCTCTATTCACGCAACTACTGAAAAATAGAACAGTCTCTCAAGGTTTTTGCATGCAGTCATATTTTTGAAGAAATAAGTTCCCTAATAAGGCCCTATCATGCTTTTTGGGGTTTTCCATTTCCTGTAGTGTATAATATCGTTTGGGCATGTAAAGGGTCTGCAAAGGCTAAAATCCCAAAGTTCAAGCCAAAGTGAGTTTCTCTCACACACACTCCCTGTCTGAAACCTCAATTGGACTCCTTTTTCTTCCGTGACATAGTGACATCACTGTGTAACAATACTTGTGCTTCTATGGGCTAGCGCTCCAACACATTGTACGTAAGGGGCGGGACATCTCTGAGTGGTTTATCAATCACAGCAGAGCTAGCCAGCTAACCAATCAGAGTATACTGGTCTCTGATTTCAGACAGAGGTAATTTAAGTAATTTAATTTCAAAAATGTCGAATGCCAATACTGATAAGTGTACACTGAAAGCCTATCAAGATGTGATGAGGCAGCGAGTGATTTTTATTACCCGCACCCAACCGACCCATATAAAAGCCTAACCCCAATACCTAACTTGCAAAAATATGGTTTGATCAATAACCCAAACCCCTATCTAGAACTTTTCCATATATTCTTCCAAATTGGTGTTTAATAGCAGTACAATTAAATAACCCTTTGTCAAAGACATAAATGTTCCTATGAATCGATAAACCCACGAGCAGCTATTGTCCGACCAATGACAATTTGGGTAACATCAGGTATCAACAAGCGGACCAGTGAGTATCAGCGCCACAGTATGTTGTTGTAGTGCTATGCTTTGAACTTTGATACCAATTGATCAATATTCAGCAGAGGTTGGCATCTTCTCGCCATGCCAGCAGTGATAGTTAACTGCAGGGTGTTTCAGGTAATGCAAACAGCCAAAATAAGACCTTCTCGAGAGCGTGGCCAGAAGCCATGTATCTCTTTGAATACAAATGTATGAGTGATTTCCTCAGCTGTCTATCACAGGGTGTGCACAAATGCTTGAAGTGCTTGCATATTGAAGTGGAAAATCAAGTACTAGAGTACTACATAATAGCTCCCTTTTCAACAAAGGCCAAAAAAGTCCTTCAAATTCAGAAATATAAATATTTTGTTATAAATAAGTTTTGTCCATCAAGTCATTATAATTAAATCCTCGGAATCAGAAACTGCTCAGTCTTTTAACTTATTTTTCTTCTTAACACTTTTGGTCTACTGTTGTTGATGCCCCTGTTAATGAACACTTAATATTCCAGGGAATTGTAAGGGCACGGTCACATTCGCCAACCGAGGCCATATTCTCCTAGAAAGTTCATCAAAGTTGACAGCTTGAGAAGCGTGGCTGTGGGGTTTTGGAGCCCTCAGCGCTGTCTGTTTGATTATATTTATCTGTCCGTTCAGTTGTTTGTGACTGACCTATCTGCCGACTACAGGATCCCCACGGGTCCTTTCAATCCTTGAACGTAAAAAGAAATGGGCAATTGAAATGTTTCATGTTAGGTCCTTAAATTTGAAGAATTGGGCCTGGGAAGCCTTTGAATTACAGTTTTAAGGAGGTGTGGGAGACCTATTAATATATTTAAAGTATTTTATTGACAGCTCAGTTTAAAAAATGTGACTAGTTTTGAGAGGGACTGACATTGATCCCATAATTTTACACATTTAATTAAAAAAACACTTCAAAATAAAGTTTGCACTCCTTGAAAATGAAAAAGGAGCTTGAAAATGTAGTTTATACTTGACATTATTTGTCAAATAAGATAAGAAACCTTTATTGTCACTGTATAAGTGAACCAAAATGTCTTTTGGAGCAAGGATTAAAGGTGGGGTAGGTAAGTTTCAGAAACCGTCTCGGGTGCACTAAAATTTGAAAGTACACAGCCGAAAAGAATCCGCCCCTTCCTTCAGACTTCCTTACAGAGCACCTCCTCCAACACACATGAACGCGCACATGACGTCAGCAGACTGGTGAAAGTGGCCGCCTGTTGCTGGCGAGTCATTGAAGTACTGCTGCAATGCACGCCCAATGAGGGCACGAGATACATTTGTGCGTGCACAAGATGGCTGACAGACAGGGCCACAGATGCATTTTTTGTATGGATTTTTTGTCAAAGCACTTAAGATATTCATTGCTATCGGGATGTTAAGAGCATTCCATGGAATATAACAAAAAGTGTATCTCGAGCCGGTTTCTGAAACTTACCTACCCCACCTTTAAGGATTAAAACTAAAGAAGTATACAAAAACAACATTTGAAACAGATCCATATAAAGACCTACTGTCTTGTGTGCTGCTCGTTCAAAGTAGATCTTTCTGGCAACTTAACCACAGATTTAAAAGCCTTTGAATCTCCCTCTCTTCTAATACCTTTTTTCTTTTTCTCGTGTGCAGGACCAGTCAGACAAGAGTGACGATGACTGAGGACAAGAGGATATTAATTATGGCACTTATAAACACAGAGGACATATCTTCAGTCGTCATTGTTCAGGTTCATATTCTGTACATTTTTTTTTTTTTACTTCATTTGTCCTCTTTGTAAGTTTGTAGTGTGTTTTGTCGCACCTTCTCCTACCGGCTTTGAAATGTATTACTTGTATTCGATAAGCTACAGCAATACCAATCTGCTTATATTCCTGTTTTTAAGACAATTTTTTAGTATATTTTTTAACTCTGCTTCAAAAGCCGATTTAAATTCTGTATGAAAAAAAGGAAGAAAAAAAAAAGATTTGGTCTCGCTATATTCTTTTCTTGATTTGTTGCTTGCACTTTTAGAACATGAAATATTGAAATGAAAATAACAGATCGAAATTAGAAAAAGTGTGTTATAAACTACATATATATGGAAAGCCAAGGACATCCTATCTAATTTGGATATCCACCGGTGGTAAAAACAATGGCAATCAATCAAGTTTTTTAACTTTGGAATAATTGTTTCACGTTGTGCAGTGCCAAAATGTCAGAGAAATTGGTAGTTCGTTGAACCCCTCCCCATAACCAGCGATGGCTCAATCATAGCTTAGCAACCGGACTTTTATGTCAAGCTTTATATTTCTCCGCCTTTGAAGCTCGGTACGAGAGACACTACAGTTAGTCTAAAGTGCGGTGTCTTTCCAAAACCAGAAATAAAAGAGCAAAATAGAAGAAACGGCATGTTATCTGCTGTGATGTCAGCGGCACATGTTTGATTGGCCAGCTTAGAAATACTACACAAATAAAATAATATTACAATTAGTTTATTCTTTATTATTAATAAAAGAACACATACTGTAGTTTACTTTGAAGACCAGGAAGAGCTTAACTTCTAATTATTCAGGCTTAAGCTGCTGTCATTAGCATGTCTGGCTAACAAGCTTCCAGTTTGCATTATTGTGTGGGGTTATTAGATGCATTAATTAAAGCCCAGTTTAGGACTGAATCATCCGCTGTGTAGAATTTTCCTCTGAGTAGAAGCTGCTCAACATACTGTTGTTGATGATATTATGATAGAATTACACATTGAATCCTCGATTTGTCCTTAATATACTTTTAGCCTGGGTCATTTTTTAAATTGATTTATAACTTTTTGTCTTTAGGCATGATGTCGCATTTGTACTTGCACATTTTGAGAATATAAACTATTTTCTACGTTTTACTTTTGAAATATCCCTATATTTGAAACAAGTTAGCTGAAAGAAATTTGAAATGTAGCAAAAAAAAAAGTGTATTTTATAAACCACCTAAGGTGGCTATTTTTCTTAGCTAGCTGCCAACATGTGTTAGCATCAGCTGCCATTTCAGATTGATTGATTGATAGTAGCTAGCTTAAAATGAGAAGCTGCTTTTTGCCTGAAATCAAAATAGCACAACATTTCATAAGTAAGTCGACCTGCGAAAAAGGGGCAAAATGTAAAGCTTGACAGTCATAGCGACATGAACTACGAGAGACGGGGCTTAACGAACACTCAACAAGGATATTTTTAGTGTAAACTGTTTCCTGACGCTATATTAACGTATATCTTACAGCCAGCACAGCTATATGTCAGTTGTTGCTCGTTGACCTACATATAATCTTGAAGTGACCATAAATGCTGAGTGCTCTTTTTTTTAATTGCTTTTATTAAGATAAATGTAACCTTACATTTTGTAGGTGGCACATTGTTTAGAAAATAAGTTGTTTCATGTATCCTTTCCTCTTATGATTTCAAGTTGTGGTGTTCAAGAGCAGAAGCTTTGAATTAGTTGTGAACGTTTCTTTCAGTCCGAAAGGAGCTAGTGGGTTATTTTCAATGAGATACTAGTTGTTAAGGCTGCAGATTGATGGGGAGACATCTTGTCTTGTTGTATGAAACCGGTATTTATCGTAGCTAAATATAGCTTTATAAAGTGTCTAAAAACATTTTGCAGATTGTAAAGAACTGTGATTTAGCTGGATTCTTACAGACTACTGTATAAAAGCTGGTTAACAAAGGAAAATATTACAAGGAAAACAGTATTATTGGATTGAAACATTTTATTTGGATGCCATTGAATATAACAGTTTATTTCAACAATGTATTGATTTCTTTTGAATAAGGTCATTTGTGTTCCTGTATTAGTTAGAGCCCTCATTTAGTCCAGATTATATGTTGTTTGTAGCATGATCTCTTTTGGCGATATACTGTATTCACGCAGATATATTTTTTTGTTTGTGTAACATGTGCTTGCCGACTCTTCATAAGTGTGACTTCATCTTTGCTTTCTTTGCACAGTGTCTTTGTGGTTGTATGTCATAACCCAGGGCAAATAAAATCTCATCGATTTTCAGCACAAAATACCTGTTCTTGTTTATTTTTTCATTCTTACTGGGAACCATTTCTACTTGTTTGTTTAACATTTAGTCTGGAAACCCTTCATTTCTTTTTTTTCTCAGTGTGGTTTAGTAAAAAGATGAGGGCCTACAGGTTTCAGCAGTTGAGTTTTAAGTTGTAATTCCCTTTTCCCGACAGATACATGTACATAGGTAACTAGCCTTTACATGATAAGATGGTAAAAATTAGAAACACACATATTTAGGAATGACACTTACTAAACACTGTTAATATAATCAAAATAAATCTATAAAGAACCATTATAAACAGCATTGGTTGACCAACGTTTTTTAAAGAGTAGAAATTATAACGTAAAAATAAAGAGAGGGAGGAAAAAAACATTGGAAATAAATTAAAAGGTAACAAAAGTGATGTTAAGTGTCTGAATAAAATGTATTTCGATTTTTGGTGTGTTTGGTTATAAAAACGGTCACACTACTGCTGCATCATAATGGAGTTAAGAAACAGTATGTCGAGAAAAGGAAAAGTCTTCATGACCTGAAAGACAATATATATACGTCATACATACACTCAAACAAGTTACTTAAAATAATACAATAATATTCGTATATTTACAATTATGACAGTCTTAAATAGCCATGTGTCAATAATAATAATAATATATAAATTGTACCTTTATTTGTTACCCTTTTGATTTTAGGCTTTTTTACCTTGTGCTGCCCCACCCATTTCTTTAATTGTGGTTGTTTCCTATTGGTCACGGTCATTGGTCAGTCAGATTCACCTGTTTTAATTGGTTGTAGGTGAGGCATGGCAACAAAGATGGCGGGGACACGCAAAACACCGGGAAGAAAAATACGGCTATCAGCAGTTTGTTGGAAATTGTCCCAGCGGTATTACTTTGTGTCAGTTGTGTTGGCTGGACATTAGTTCTGCACGTGTCTGTGAAAAGCTTAACCCTTACATGTACATGTATGTTGTGTTCGGGTCTCCCGTGACCCGTTTCAAGTTAAAATTATATAACAACTACACTCTTTTTTTGTAACGGAACAAGGCTTCATGATATCCTCCACAACAGCAATATAAACGATACAAAACTGATTTTGACAATTTTTGCCAAGTCTGAAGGTCTCTAAAAAAAAGTGTATAATTTGGTGTTCGGGTCTGGGAAGACCCAGCAGAATTGTTGTGGGTGACTCGGGGACAATTTTGACCCAATCAAGATTCATCTTTGATTTTAGACACACCACCCCCACCCCCTTCATCCACTGTAACAATAATGTTTTTGGGGAGAATGTCATCAGGGTTGCCAACTTTGGGTACCTGGCGGGAGTGAGATTTTGATATCATGGGTTTAATTACACATATGCGCACTAAATGACTGCTATCGTGTCAGCAGCGGGACTTTAGCATATATATAGGATATAGGATATATATACAAGATATACAAATACACAAAATTGGACACAGACTATAAAGGGCACAATGTTTCATTCACTAATGAAAGTCAAACACATGTTTGTTTCCACTGTTTTATTGTGTGCCTGTCGCGATAAGCTATTAATTGACATATCGTACGATAAATAAAAATGAACTCGATACATTTCCATTTACATGAGGATGTGACTAGCAGTTCGAAAGGATGTACTTCAATTATTATTATATATTATCATTATGTCAGGGGTCTAAAATGGTCATACAACGGTGCCGACAATATTATTGTTTATCGCAATAATTTCCTGGAAAATGTATCCAACAAAATTAATTATCGTGAGAGGCCTATACATGAAACACACACACAAACAAATCTACAGACTTACTCCAAACTGCAAAACATATTAATTAACACACTCTATTTTGGCCTAGTAGAACAATAAGCAGCAGACTTTTACTTTTTAACATTTCTACTAGATCTTAGATCTGCGCTTGCGCAATACGGGTCGGCAGTTGCCAGAGAGTATTTTTGTTGCGTATTCTATTGTAAGGCTAACCCATACAGTGGTGGGGTGAAGTCAGTATTTGCAATGTAATTACATACACGCTCCCCCTTGACAGTGAAACGCCACGCGTGAGGTTTAGATTATTTCCCTGTCTCAATCCAAATTGAACTGTATGAAATAAAAAGGCACATTTGTCTTGTAGTAAATAAAAAGGGCGACCTGGAGCCAATCCTGCAATTTCCCCACAGGTGAAAGAGTTGACATGCTGAAAGCCCAACCCCTGTAGGGGGGTCTGGGGGGATTCTCCCCCAGGAGATTTTTTGAAATACTAACATAAAATACAGATTCTGGTACTCTCTTGAGAAGAAAAATAAATACATCTATTACTACACGACATATTTAAACAAATGAATGCCATTTTAGTTTTGTGTTACTTTGTTCTGAAAGCTGAACCTGCTGCTCCTCACAGAGAGAAGAGGGAAGAAGCTGTGTTAATTACTTTACATTGTGGATAAGGGTTGATAGCCCCCATTGTTCTGTGTGTCAACATGAAAGACAGCCCACACACCTATCAATCATCAAACCGTGGGGTCTTATTACATTACGTGTTGATTTCTATCAACACGTAATCTTGTATCGATAGAGATGTACTACAGCAAAAGTATTCTCCGTCGGGACTTCCTGCAACAACACCACGCCGTTATCTTGATTCTGATTGGCCAGAAGACATTATCAAAGATGTTCTATTGAGAAGACGATCACTACCTGACAAAAGTTTTCAAAACCGTTTTCGGTATTCTTGTTTTTGGTGTGAGAATAGTTTGGGCAGAGTGAGAGCGTGAGATTGTGAGATGCGTGAGAGTTGGCAACCCTCACTGTTGAATCACATGTTTTACTTAAATATGTGGTGTAATGTTTTTTGGGGCCATAAATAAAATTACAACAGGATTGTACGGTTATGAATGCATAATAAGTTAGTTATGATGTAGTTAAAACAATATTGGATGATAGTCATTCTTTGTGAGTGTTTTGTACTGAGATAAATCATGGGTCAAAATTGACCCGCGAACACCATGAACGGTAACAGTGTTTGAACACAACACAACACAACACAAGGGTTAAATAAGGTTGCTTATGACCAAGCTATGATGCTAATGAAGTATTTAGCTAGTATGGTGTCCCTCTTAAAGTTAGCTAGTTCGACAACTTACTAGATGCGTAAACCACGGACGAGTGTCAGCTTGGACCCAGCCTGACAGTCAGACAAAGCAGCAGGGACCGGAGGAAATGCCGGTCCTCTGAAGAGGTGTTGGACTGCTCAGGTGGAGAGACATTATCATTTAGAAATGCGCGTTCCCGTGACAAGGGGGGCATTTCATGACGGGGAGGCATAATGTGACACAACACCGGCAACCGGATAACACTCCAGATCGTCTATTACTGTAAGTTGTAATTAATTGTTTTATCGTTCAGCAATGTCTTTTATTGTGGTGAAAATGCAGTACTTATTTTTGCCTCAAATACTGAGGTCATGTTCTTTTTCAACTTTACTGAACAATCAGAAAAAGATGTTCACATCAGTGAGGGTATTATGAACAGACTACATGCATAAAATAAAGGGGGAAAAACACACATGGTCAATACATGTGTGTAGAAATTGAATCTAGATCCATGTCAAAACCCCAATACATACTGCAGACATTTGAGCAGGCGACATTTGTGGATGAAATATGTTCTGAAATAATCAAATGACTAATTCCAAAGTATTGTTTTGTTTCCCAAATAATGGCTAAATGTTATATTGTCCTATGTTTTTATCATTGCAAGTTAACCAATACTGGAAATCATTCCAAAATGTTTGAACTATAGTGCAGGAAAAGAAAAGACGTGCTGGTGTTTCAATATCTGAGTTACAACAGGAGCATACATAAGTCTAAATGGAATTTCTTGTGTAGGAACTTGAAATTTAAGATAGAATTTAAATGGTGTGCTGTTCTATAGGCTTTGTTGCATTCAAAGCATTATAAAATACTATTCATTGTTACAAACAAACACAACCCTGTACAAAGGAGAGTTTTGATGATTTACAGAATAATGTATTTCTTGAGCTATTTTGATTTCTATCTATACAGAAGTATGTTCATGCAAAAATGTTATAGTTCCAAATTGAAATACAATGAATGGAATATTTTGATTTGGTTTCAATATTGTTAAGGAAAAAAAGACATTTGAATGTGCCACATTTGTTATTGTGAAGGGTATTTCTCACCATTTTTATTTTGAGCACATGTGTTTTTCTAAAATAGATTTCAATGTATATCTATTGACACAACTGTCTACACAATATTCAGAAGATATATTAAAGGGAGTATATCTTAAGTTGTGAAAAAAAAAAAAACATTATTTGTTCGCTTACGATTGCTCTCTGGTGTAGTGATCATTACAGCCCAGGTGCCAGCACAGCTAGAAGGTTTATTTACTTGTTTTTTTTACATAACCTGGGGCGAGCAACAGTGTATTCCCTGTTGACTTTCTTTTGTTTGTTTAGTGCAGGGATGGGCAACTTTGATGGTGGTGGGGGCCACATAATTGATGTACTGGCCACCAGGGGGCCGCAGATTCACTTGGAACACACAAAAATTCCATGTGTTGTATGTAATTATTAACAAATATACTAAGTCTGACATCTTCATTGACATTTTACAATCAAAGGGAACATCCCCAATAAATGGGAACATCCTCTAATAAGCTCACTAAACAAATATCAGTTCACAGAAATGTTATTTCATTTGTACAAGTGGCATGTTTGTATTGAACAGGTTATTAAACAGTGGAATAAAGCTATTTTAAACTATTGGAAAGCACGGAAATTGTGTGTATTGAGATTAACCCAGACATTAGTTGTCTAACTTGAACCTAAAACACTTGTAGCCAGTCTCTGCATTCTCCTTATTCCACAATAAGGGGAATGTCAACACGCCCGCACTTTGCTGTTCCTCAGCGCCACTCCCCCTCCCTCCCGCTGAAATTATGAATGAAAAGCGTAGTAATCATAGATAACACGGCAGGGTCCGTGACAGTTTGTTTTCATCTGATTTCAAATAAACAAAGTATTTTTAAGAATATTAAACTTTTTCCGCCAAATTCAGATGATAAATACAACTTTTAAGCTTGTAAAGGCATAATTATAAGAGGCAATTTAACGTCACAGCAGGCATAACAACAGCCGGTGTTTCTTGTGAGGGTTTCCCACAATACACACAAATGCATCACAGATTATTTTGTGGTATTTGAAATCATGTACGCAGCTCGCGACGTAACTAGGAGTCTAGTGGACGGTTTTTAATTAATTACGTTGTTTATAAATTAATATGAGGGCCGCAAAAAGAGGAGGTGGGGGCCGCATGCGGCCCGCGGGCCGCCATTTGCCCATCCCTGGTTTAGTGTATAGTACACTATACTTTTGAACAAACTCTGTCATCCCTACAGGCTACAGAGGATTGCAGAGTAATATCATGGATTTGGATGTTTGTGTTAGGGATATTAAGGCAAAAACCTTGTTTAATACTGATTTTATAGAAGTCTATGAGAAAATGTCCCTATGTCTTCCTTCAGAATCAGAATACCTTCACATCACATTTCCTTCCCCCTCTCCCCAGGAAGCACAGTGTCCTAACCGTTTTGGCTTCGGGACAACCAGTCAGCTACCAGGTTTGACTTCCCCGGCCGGTACCTGACCGTAAAGTTATACGGCTGCAAGGCACCACCCCGCGATACGCATGTTTGCGTCCTTCATTTTGTGAAGCCATTGAAGTGCACGATGGTCTGTCTCCAGTATGAACTGCCGTCCGAGAAAGTAGTCCCTCAGGGAGTCGATGGCCCACTTCATCGCCAGGCACTCCTTTTCAATGGTCGAGTACCTTGTCTCCCTGTCCAACAGCTTCCGACTGAGGAAAACCACCAGTTTCAGCTCCCCATCCACTTCCTGCAGCAATACCGCTCCAAGGCCTACCCCTGAGGCATCTGTCTGAACGGTGAATAGCTGATTAAAGTCTGGTGAGTGAAGGACTGACTCAGTGGTAATGGCTTGCTTCAGGTCCTTTAAAGCTCTGTCACAGTCCTCGTTCCAGCGGACTTTGGCTGGCACCAAGGCCTTGGTGAGGTTGGTCAACACAACTGCTCTTTCTGACAGCTGAGGGATGAACTTCCGATACCAATTGACTAACCCCAAGAAGGACTTTACCTTCTTCTTTGTGGTTGGCACGGGGTAGGAGGTAATCGCTTCGATCTTACTCAGCTGTGGGCGGATGACACCTCCACCAATGACGTAGCCCAGGTACTCCGCCTCTTCCTTGGCAAAGGCACTTTTACGGGGGTTGATGGTCAGTCCAGCAGCTTGGATCGCATGGAGGACCTGTTGTAGGTGATCTCTGTGTTCTTCCCATGTTTGGCTGAAGATCACAACATCGTCCAAGTAAGCTGCGGAAAATGTTGCAAACTCCTGCAGTACTTGGTCCTTGAGCCTCTGGAAGGTCGCAGGGGCACCATGCAGTCCAAAGGGCATTACCCGGAACTGGAACAGTCCAAACGGGGTAGTAAAGGCCGTCAGCAGCTTGGCCTCAGGTGCCACCTGCCAGTACCCCTTGGTGAGGTCCAATGTGGTGATGAACTTTGCTCGTCCCACCCTCTCTAACAACTCGTCGATTCTTGGCATGGGGTATGGGTCAAACTTTGAGATGCTGTTAAGATATCTGAAGTCAATGCAAAATCGTAAGGAGCCATCTTTCTTTGGTACAAGCACCACTGGACTGCACCACTCACTGGTTGACACTTCGATGATCCCCTGCTCTAACATCAGCTTTATCTCCTTCTTCAGGGCCAGCACCAACCGCTCAGGGATACGGTAGCTTTTCTTTCGGCTGGGACCAGTCTCCTTGAGGTAGATGTTGTGCTGGACCAGATTGGTCAAACCAGGCAGCTCTGTGAAAAGCTCTGGATCCAATAGCTCGTTGATTTCCTCTTGCTGGACCGATGGGAGATGTGTTACATCCAATAGACCTCGTTCAGGTAGGTCCGTGGGGAAAAACTGCTCCTCCACCTCCTCTTCCTCCACTGGCTGTATGAAAAAGTGTTGCGACACGGTGTCTGGTGAATCTTGGAATCCTTTTAACAGGTTGATATGAAACGTCTGGTGCTTCTTGGTTCTGTCCGGCATATGGATTTCATAGTTGACTGTTCCGACCTGTCTGGTGACCTCATATGGGCCCTGCCATCTAGCCAGCAGCTAGCTGCTCTCACTGGAAGGTAACAGCAACAGCACCTTCTGACCAGGTTGAAACACTCTTTCTCTGGCCTTCTGGTCATACCAGGTTTTCTGAGTCTTGTGGGCATTCATCAGGTTCCCCTTGGCCAGGGCTGCCATTTTCTCCAACCGCTCCCTCATCTTGACCACGTAGGATACAATGTTTTCACCAGCAGGCTTCAGATTCTCCCAGTGGTCTTTAAGCAGATCCAGGGGAACTCTCACCTCTATTTGGTCGGTTTTTTTCCCTCTCGGCATTTCCAACTCCTTACTTGGTAAATCCCACTTCTGACACCACTTGTGAAGCTGACAAGTGAGCGGCCCGACCAAGTAAGGAGATAGAGGCAGAACGTCTTGATACAACCCGGTGTGGATATTTATTCATCTTTTGTACATGGTTGACCACATCACTATCCCCAAATGACTGTCTCCCACACTATTCTCTCCCAAATGAGCCCAACATGCCACCCTTTATAGCCCCACCCATTGGACCGTACCATCCAAAAGGGGTGGCATGTGCAGAGATGGTCAGCTCAGATAAGGACCGTAGTTATTCACAATACACATTTAGTGGAGAATGACAAACATCCTTTACTTACATTATATTTAATTACTGTATGAAAAGAAAAACCTTTATAAACTAGCCAAATGTACATGATAACAAATCACCCCTGCCTCCAACCTGCTCCTTTAACCCCATCCGGAACGATAACAAGGATCCGCTGTTTCCCCGGGGACCCTTTACGACAGGGGTGGGGAACCTCCGGCCCCCAGGCCGTATACGGCCCCCAGGCAGTATACGGCCCGCGAGACCATTTGGTGTGGCCCTCGAGGTAATTTATAAACACATGCAAAAAAGAAAAAAATTAAAGAAATCTAGACCGCAAAATAATTAAACAAGTGAGTGCCTGTTTTTCCTGGCCAAGGTCAGGGTCCTTGAACACAACACAAGCCTAACGTGTCATCACGTGGTATATGTCTGACAGGGGTGTAGTTCTGACGGGGAGCATCAGAACGCAGCTCAGCTCCGGCACTTCCAAAAATTGCAGTACCGATAAGGAGCCGTACACATGCTGCAGTTTTTGCGTGGCTGTGTCTTAGTTGTAAGCCCAGTGTCGATCTGTTCATCTGTCATACTGATCATACAGTCAATAACTTTATTGTTATTAGCATCTGGTTAGCTCGCTATGCTAACGAATATAAGAAGCTTTTTCTACAACCAGTGAGGTAAAGGCACATCTTTATATGATCATTATAATTATCAAAAAATAAGAGAATAAAGTAAACAGGTATAAAATACTATATGACAGTAAAAAAAAGTTGTTATTAATAAACAAGAATACAGTTTGAAAGGGGAGTGATTTGTAAAATATCCATAAAGAAAAAGAAAATCTGTTTACAGTTCTGTTTCATGTGGGTGTTGAGAGATGTATCCATAGATCTACTAATGTTGCTCTCAAAGTGCACCAGATTGATGCTTTTAACTTCAATATTTAAAAAAAAATCTTCCCTGACCCCCCTAGAGGAGGTTAGGTCCCCCCGACTTAAATCATGTTCACATGGATAGGAGTCTAAATACATTTGCACACATCTTGTGTCCATATCTTTCTGTTTGGGTGGTCATGCCACAACCGTGCACATGCATGCATGCGTGAGTCATGGCAAGATATCTGGATTAAGAGGTTGCTTTTTCTTTGCACAGCATGAAAGAAAGGTGAAATGAGTGGGCTGTGATTTTAGTATTTTTAAGCAGAGGTTAATAATTTGTACGGCCCTCGGAGGATGTTGAAAACATTGAAATGGCCCTTGAGAGGAAAAAGGTTCCCCACCCCTGCTTTACGATGACGGACCTTGGGACCGGAGGCGGGAGAGCAGGCGGAGGTGAGTGTTATGATGTTTGACTGTTATAGGAGTAACTTGTACCATTAATGCACCTTATATCATGACCTTTACACGCTAAACATATCCTTTGCACATGATCTCAACCGCTGTCAATCTACACAAACCAACACTTTGGCGCTCTCGCTACAACTCCCTTTTCTTTCCAGGTGGAGCGGAGAGCCCGACCAGCGTCTGCCAGAAGACATCACAATTTAATACGGTTGAATCATTTAATACACACTACATCAATAAATAGTATAAAATGTGCAAATAGAAAATGTTTAACTGTACTGTGCAAATCCCGCTAATAAAGTGCAAACTGTTCACTAAAGTGCTGAGTGACATTTGTCCTGTGCAAACCCACATGTGCAAGATTACCCGGCCCGAAGCCCTCAGTCCATAGTGACGAAGTTACCTTCGTCACATAGTCCCACAGAGGGGGAAAAAGCTGGAAAAAGAGCCACAGACAGCTTAATGTTATATATGTTAGATATGTGACATGCATTAAAAAAAAGTACTAAGTTATGATCAGAGTTGGGTGTAACGCGTTACTGTAATAATATTACTTTTGTCGGTAACGGAGTAGTGTAACGTGCTACTTTTATAATTCAGTAATCACACTACAGTTACTAACATTGCCCCGACACGCGTTACTTCGTTACTTTCTAAAATCAGTCATAATCAAACCTCAACAAACACCTGCAAAGAACACATGCTAAGGTGAAGCTAACGCACAGCTATTTATTGTTTGTTTATATCACGTAGTCTGTTCTTCTTCTCTGTTTTCCGGTTGTTGCCTGTTTTGAATGACGAATACACACTACCGCCGCCTGCTGGTAAGGAGAGTTATTGCCACTCATGCATGCGCAGTTCGTACGTGCTCGGCTGAAGTCTTGGTGGTGTGTTCCAGTGCAACACATGGCCGACACGCAGGAGAACACGCCGACGCAACAGCGTGAGCAGAGATATACTGCACAAAATATACAGATAGCAGGAGACAGAGGACAGCCACGGTCAGATAGGAAAACATTCAGGATCTGGATCAGTCTTATGCGACAATGGAAACTGAACTAAAGAGAACATTTGAAACTTTAGCAGTCTGCATGATCTGCCTGTAGGGAGGGGCGGGCCGGCCCTGCGAGTAAAGTAACGAGTTACTTTATGTAGAGAGTAACGAAGTAGTGTACTATATTCCTTTTTTTTAAAGTAATATGTAATATATTACTTTTTTTTTAGTAACGACCCCATCTCTGGTTATGATATAATACAAAATATAATAAAAAATAAAAAGTTACATAATTTAAAAAAATACACATCCTGTAACAGTTCTTAGGATTTAGCAGCCAGGTATATATTACACAGTTATTAACGGCATTTATATATTGCACATAGTTTGTTGGTATTTAGCAGCAAGGGGTGATATAGTCTGTGTTGTTGTGTCTGTGTGTGGGGGGGAGGGGTCAACTAGGGGCTGTGCTGGTTGTATAGTCTGACCGCAGCAGGAAGGAAGGACCTGCGGTATCTCTCCGTGTGACAGCTGGGGTGCAGCAGCCAATCGCTGAAGGAGCTGCACAGTGAGGACAGGGTGTCCTGGAGGGGGTGGGACACATTGTCCAGCAGGGAGGACAGCTTGGCTGCCATTCGCCTGTCTCCCACCACCTCCACAGTGTCCAGAGGACTCCCCAGGACAGAGCTTGATTTATTACCAACATTTTCCTGCTGAGTAAAACTTAAGTTAAAGTATGATGGTCATTTTATAAACTGTCTTGCCATTTAGATTAAGATAGATATAAGGAATGCTTTAGGGCCATTCCACCCGATGGTTGTGTTTACGACTTTACCACCAATTGAGGGTGTTTTTCAGTTCTTGAAAATTAATCCTAACTTTTTTGGTCACCTAAATGTGTCTTGTCCAGCATTTAGTTGTAAGTAGCTCCACCTTCTCTAATTACTTCCAGTTCAAAAGTGAAATCCACAAAACAATGGGTGACATCATGGTGACTATGGTCTTCTTAGATACAGTGTATGACTAGTCTAATATTCTTGCATCAAAATACACACAAGAATATGTGATTTCTTATAAAAAAGATATGGGAGAAGAACATTATTTTAATTAAAGTTTAAAACGTTTAGACACCTGTTTACTGTCAGATTCATACTTTACATCATGACCGTATGGCTGTATCTAACAGCATATAGCTGTATTTCATAGCATCGTGACTGCATTTAATGGAATCATGGCTGTGTTTATGGCATCAGGGATGTATGGTGCTGCTCAGACACTGGAGGGCAGAAGACCGGCTGACGTACTGTACATCTGGCCGGACCCCTCACACTCTGCAGCACATCAAAACAGCTTTCCTTTTTGTATTACTGCCATTTTAAACAGAGCTTGACTAAGCCAATTCCCCCTGAAGAATGACCATCCATCGGCCCCTCTTTTTTTTTGTATCTCTCTCTTTGAAGTGCCGAGCTGTTGGGATAGAGTTGAGCCAAGGAAGAGAGGGGCAAATTGGATGTTAATCCTTGTCTGAGTGCCAGAGATGTCAGCTGGAAAAAGTCAGGTGCCAGTTGCGATTTGTGCTATTCCTTTGTCGCTTTTTGTTCTGCATCATCACATTCTCCAAGCGGCAGATGCAGGTTTCCGCAAACTGATTCATGGAATTTTTCCTTCCTAATGACTCATGATGGTGATCTGAAAGAGCCAGGTGCTCTCTATTATTAGTTGATTCAACCCGTCCACATTGAAGGCGGGAAACAGGCTCGATCGATGCTAACTCTTGCACAACTTAAAAGGAAGAGTGGGAAAAGGCTTTGTCTCCCTTAGGATTCCGGGGTTCACTATCAGTTTAACGCATGATCGAGGAAAAGCTCATTTTTCTTTGCAGTGCCGAGTCCTTTGCAAGCTCAAAGCAGTGGTGGAATGTAATTGGGTACATTTACTCAAATACTTGGATACTTCCTTTTATTGCTTCTGTATGCATATGCTTTTGACTTATTTCCAATTTCCTGAACGCTTTAGTTACTATTGACTTGTTTATTATAAGTAAGTTACACACAAAACGTTGAAATAATACAGGACCTCTGGGTATGGTTTCCTGTATCTGATTTTTTTTAAATGTAACATGCCTGTGGTTCAGGTAATATTAACACATGCTAAAATTGAGTAGGCCCAATAAACAAAAGAGCGTAAAACAGGTTTTGAAGGACTTCGATTTACTTCTTTGCCTAGTAAAATGTTTTATGTAATATAAATAAAATTGTCCCCATTATTTCCCCCCAATATAATAGCTTTTCCACATGTCCAAACAACATTAGAGACCTCCGACATTAAAACTGAATTACACACTGCATATGACACCTATTCTTATAACTGTAATTATCTCAGTGTTTGTCCTGACCCTCACTCACCTTCTGCCGCTGCTATGTTATTGTGACTGAGAGCAGGAGATCATACAAAGAGATGTAGATGAGCCTCCCGTGCAGTGACTCACGGTGTCACTCACTCGTGATATAATCACATGTTCACGGGTTTGTCGAAGCCCGGTGTGTCAAACAGCCAGCTGAGTAGGGTCACACTCAATCGATCTTAAAAGAGTTATTATATTATGTGACAACCTATTATTTGAATGTATTTATTAAAAGGGAAAAAAACGATTTAAAAGTGTTTCATAGCAAATATCAACCTTTATTTCGGTAGAGGTTTGTTTTGACTGAATTCTAAAATGCTAATGTTTAGGAGGTATGATGTTTGCCTTGATAAACATCTTAAAGGTCCCATGTCATGCTTTTCCGGTTATTACTCATCCCCTTGTTTGTTATGTAGCTTTTTCTGCATGTAAACGGTCTGCAGAGTCACAAACCCTCAAAGTACACCCTGTAGCGAGTACAACTCTAACACAGAAAATAATTGTCTATGCTGCCCCAGAACGCCTCGTTGGAGATTTCTCTTTTCCATTTGTTTCTTCCGGGAACCAAAATGGACCAATCCGCGGAGCACCTCACACACCAGGACCTTTAGCGTACATTTCCAACTAACAGGGAGTCCCATTGACTTGCATAGAGCTCCCTGAACGCTGGTAATAGACGAGTTGGGATCGCGGAGAAATGCTCTCCGCAGCCCCATTCTCACAGCGTTAGAAACCTTTTTCTTACTCAATATCAAGCCACACTTATTGTTTTTACTTCGGCTGTGAGTGTTTGTGTGTGCTCAGGATGAGTTTTGCGCTGTCCCGCTTTATCACCCACCCGGAAACCACACCAGTAAGCCAGCTCACTGAGCAGCGAGCCTCGCAACGTCCCGACCAATCAGATCACACTGGGCCAACAAGCCGTTTAGGACAGAGAGTGAATACACATACTTTACAGAGATGCTGTTTGAGAAACCAATGTGAGTTTGGAAAATTGTACAATATAAATCTATTTTAGTATACCTCCACAATGGAATTCAGTAGGTCTCAGTAGAAATGGCCATGACATGGGACCTTTAAATTATGGAAATTCTTGTAGGTATATGTTCGTAAACCGAGGTATTTGACAAAAATCTAAGCAAATCCTGATAATGTCTTACCAAATGAAAAACTGAAAGAACACTGACATTGGTACTACTTCCTGAGGAAAGCATGGACACATTTTGAAAGCAATCTATTCAATAGTTGTCAAGACATTTCACAGAAACCCTCTCGGGGCTAAAGACTGTCATTGTTTCAGGAATTGGATGGAAGGAATCCTACTTGGAAGAGAGATTTTAATCTCAATGAGTTTTTTACCTGGGATATATATATATATATACTTCTTTAAGATAATGACTTCATCCCTTTACAAGGATTTACATCATCTTTCTGCTTATACTGAAATCCAGTCCTTACGTGTGAGTACTGGTTGTTTTCCTGAAGTGTCACAAGCACTCTTCCCCTCTTCAGTTTCCCATCAGTCCCTGGGGACAAGCAGCAGGAACAGCAGACTGATGGTAGCTGGAGAGGATTCTGAAATATATCCATGATCCTCTGAACTTCCAGCACCGAAATCCCTGAAAGGTAGCAGTATGCTTTATTTCATCTTTTCATCAAAACTCTATTGCAAATTGGTGAAAAAACTATCTTGACTTAATTATGCACTTAAGCCTTTTCTGGAATAAATCATCAACACTATCAGTCGGTAATGTGATTGCTTTTGTTCGACAGAAGACTTAACATTTTCCTCAATACAAACAGCATGCTTTGGTGATTCCTTTTTTACTCCTCGTCCTTCATCCTCGGCAGGAATGTTGTCCTCATCGCTGACTTTGATCTTCTGCTCAACAGGGATGCGTTTGGGCATGAGCTTTATCCCACTGGTTTTCTTGGTGCAGAGATCTGCATGCGCTTCTTCATCCTTTTCTTTATCTTTCTCTCTCTTGCCTCTAAGCTTTTCTGTTATCAGCCTCTCACTGAGGCACTGAGGCAGTTCAAGAACTTCAACTGCCTCAGTGTCTCACCCTTTTCCTCAGGGATGCTCTTCATGAGCTGGAGAAATAAAGACATACGGTACTGAACTCTTGACTCTACACCAGAGCATCCTATAACATCCTGGTCATATGTTTATGTAACCATGGAGCTTAATCTTTATTTTTTAGGCCAGCAGTTCTTGTTTTGATGTGGTCTCGATGGTCTACCAGAGCTGACTGTATCAGTGGATGGATTGTGCTCCATCAGAGCAAATAGAAGTGTTAGCGATCCGAGATGTATAACTCGGGTCTCTTCTTAGTCTGAGCTGTCGGACCGGTTCAGAATTTGTGACCAGTGTGTCAGGACAGCAAGGACCCCTGGTCCAAGGCCGCACAAGTTCACCCTGTGTCTCTGTGGGCTGCAGGACTTAAGCTTTCATGAATAGAGGACCGCAGTGGCGCGTCCTAAAACCCGGATGTAAACTTCTTCCGGTTCCTTCGTCAAAAACGCAATGCAATTTCTCCATAGGATTTTGGAAAATAGCTCGAAATAAGGTCTGTGGTTGACACACATTTAAGAGAAGGATCACGTTTTGTTCAGCCGGATAATCTCCACATGTCTCTCCTACTTTTATAATTTTTGAATCATAAATCTAGTCGCCAAAAGCGAAATGCTAACGTTATGCTATAAACGAACTACAAGCCAGTACAGCAGCAGGGTCGCACGACTTCAACGTCACGCCAACTTAAGATCGTTTCAACTGACTTGCACTGAAACTGCACTTTGAACACTTTAAATATATTAACATTTTAAACTGTAGGCCTATACCCCGTTTATCTAGGCCCTTTTTGTTTTATGTATAGGTTACATGTCACACTGTGGGAAACGATATTTCTGGATGTATAACACATGTAGAATTTGTTTACAATAAAGCTGACTTTGACTTCCGCGTGCTTGCATATTTTAACAAAGCTTTTCATTTTAGCCACACTGAATTTAACTAGAAGTCATGGCTGTGTCAATTACCAGTCTGATATCGTTTTACAAAGATGACAAGAAGAATGGAGATAGAGGAGAGAACCACTACAAGTCAGGACACGGGCAGCCTAGATGAAGGTGTGCTTACCGGTGTTGTCAGGGCTAGCATGAGGGACAAGGTTTATAGAGTGTCGGTGAGTAGTGATAGCAAGAGTACCGTTAACCTAGAGTTAATTTATTCACATTAATTCCCATCAACAAATCCATTTTATGTGTCACATGAAATCTTTATTAGGCAAGGCAAGTTTATTTATATAGCACTTTTCAACACATGGCAATTCAAAGTGCTTTACAAAAAATGAAAGACATTAAAAAGCAAAGCTAATAAAAATAAACATTAAAATAAAAAATACATGGATAAAAGTTACAGTGCAGTTTAAGATGTGAATAGTTCAATTAAAAGCAGCGGCAAAAAGAAAAGTCTTCTTGCTGGATTTAAAAGTAGTCAGAGTTGCAGCGGACCTGCAGGTTTCTGGGAGTTTGTTCCAGATATTTGGAGCATAATAACTGAACGCTGCTTCTCCATGTTTAGTTCTGACTCTGGGGACAGAAAGCTGACCACTCCCTGAAGACCTGAGAGATCGGGATGGTTCATCATTTAGCAGGAGGTCAGAAATGTATTTTGAGCCTAAACCATTCAGTGCTTTATAAACCAGCAGCAGTATTTTGAAATCTATTCTTTGACACACAGGAAGCCCGTGTGAAGACTTCAGAACAGGAGTGATGTGATCCACTTTCTTAGTGTTAGTGAGGACTGCAGCTTCCTAATAGATGTTTTAGTGAGACCTGTGAAGACACCTTTGCAGTAGTCCAGTCTACTGAAGATAACGGGACAAGTTTTTCCAAATCCTGCTGTGACATTAGTCTTTTAATCCTAGATATGTTCTTTAGGTGATTGTAGGCTGATTTAGTAACTGCTTTAATGTGACTGTTGAAACTCAGGTCAGAGTCCATGACTACACCTAGATGTCTGGCTTTATCTGTTGGTTTGAACATTGCAGACTGAAGCTCAGCACTAACTTTTATACGTTCCACCTTGGCTCCAAAAACCATTACCTCAGTTTTATCTTTGTTTAATTGGAGAAAGTTCTGACACATCCAGTCATTGATTTGTTCAATGCACTTACTCAGTGTTTGAATTGGAGCATAGTCTCCTGGTGAAATGGTTAGGTAAATGTGTGTCATCTGCATAGCTATGGTAACTTATTTTGTTGTTCTTCATTATCTGAGCCAGTGGTAGCATGTAGACGTTAAAGAGAAGAGGCCCCAAGATTACAAATTGTACACACCAGAAAACACAGAAATATCCATGAAATAAACATACAGTAGGCTATAAACAATTAAAGGGATAATTGGGAAGGCATTACAAATGTAAATATATTTTAAATAATAAAACAATCCCACCACCACAGGTATCTACAGGAGAAGAGGGAATTCTCTCCACAAAATGTGAATGCCCACGTGGAGAATGGAAATGCAGTAATGCGGCTGCATTAGCCATCTTTGCCATCCACACTTTCAGCTGCACTGACACCCTCTGTCAGTGGAAGAAGCCAAAGGCAGCTAAACGTACGCATTCAGTGGAGGAGCTATTTCCTCCAACCAATAACTCATTCAACCCGCTGACAAGAGAGCCCACCTCCGAAGATCGTGACTGGCTGAGGGACAGACTCGGGGGCAGGTTCTCAGGAATGTCTTGGCTTCTCTCCCCCGAGCCAGAAGAGGAACACTACAGCTTGGAAACACTTACTGTTCCTGAAATTCTCAAATCTGTTGGGCATCAGGGACCTGAGGCAATTGTGGCAAGCATGGCATTGTCTGAGGAGCAACAGAGGGCAATTCAGGTGGCTACACTGGTCAGCGAACCAACCCAAACTGGCATTTGTTCAGGAAAGGAAGGTTGACTGCCAGCAACGTTGGAGCTGTCCTGAGGTCAAAGCGTGTGACTGCTTCCCTTATTGCCAGGGTGCTAGGGCAACAACAGACCCTTGGTGGTGTTTTGTCTGTACAGTGGGGGACTATGAATTAATGTGAGGGCGTCAGGGCATTCACCACTGCAACCCAGATGCAGGTCCATGAGTCAGGTTTGTGGCTCTCCCAATCAGGAGTGTTGGGGGCATCTCCAGATGGTCTGGTAGGGTCTTCCGCTGTGCTGGAGGTAAAGTGTCCCTACAGAGCCAGGGAAATGACAATTAGTGAAGCATTGCAAGTCAAGGGCTTCTGTGTCAGTAAGGAGGGAGAAACATTCAGCCTGCGTGAGGAGCATCCTTACTGGCACCAAGTGCAAGGTCAGCTTCACCTCACTGCAAGAAAGAAGAAGAAATTAAGAAATTGTGAATCGTTTTTAATTTACATTTACTCGCATTTGCAATGTTTTGGTTGTTAGAGTGTTACCCCCTAAACGCACCAGGAGCGTCTGCGCCGCGTTACGTTGCGGCTGCGCCACGCTGCCACCTCCTCCTGCGACCTAACACACCAGGCGCGTTTCAAAACGTTGCGGAAGCGGAGCGTCGTGTGTGCAGCCTCGCAGTTCTTAATTAACTTTAAAACATTAATATGTAGTTGTTACCTTCCACTCCACAAACTGCAGCGACTAAAAACCAGGCCTTGTCCTTTCTGATGTTGTCCTTGTAAAAAGCATTGGTTACATCGTATACAATGGTGTGTTTCTCCACTTCCATTATGAACACCTCGTCGTCCATTGTGCGTATCGTAGTGGAGGTGTTGTGATGAAGGAGGGGGGTCTGCTAAATTAGTATATACGCGGGATGGGCCTGGCCCGGATGCTCACCTTTCCACTTCCTGCGAGGGGGGGGCTGCCTGTCCGACCTTACCTTACGGCTGCGCCGCGGCAAAAATAGGATTCATCCTAATTTTAGAGAAGCGCTGCGCCGAGCCGCTTCTGGGACGCGTCTGAGCCGTAACGCGGCGCGTGTGGTGGAATAGCACCCATTGACTAGAGTGGCCGCGATCCTTACGATCGCCGCGGCGCAGCCGTAACGCGGCGCAGACGCTCCTGGTGCGATTAGGGGGTTAGGCTTCCTGTCAGCTCGTCTGTTGGGAAGATATAAAATATTAGTTTCATGGAAGTCACATCGTCACAAATAAGAGCATTAAGACATACAGTACATAGGCTAAAACAAAACATCTAAAGATATAACCTTGCACTTTGTCTCGTGAACATTTTCACTATTTTGACATTTTTATAGATCAAAATTGAACTAAAGAAATAAAGGTAGATTAATCCATATTGAAAATAGGTGTCAGCTGCTACACTAATTATAATAGTTATATTTCTTAATTAATTAAGATATTACTGTATTGATCCCAATTGGGGAAATGTTTGTGTTGCAGCAGCATAACAAGAAAAACAAAATATAAGTTATTATATATACAAAAGTATGTTAGGGATGGAATATTAAATTGAATATAAATGTAAAATGTACATGTGATGTTACGTCCAAGAGAAGCTATGGAGCAGAGAGTTCTCTGCCAGCCAGAGGTGATTTGTTATTAGTTCAATATGTCAAACTGATTTCCCTGACTACAATCTTTAGTTACATGGTGAAACGTTATGCTGCTTGTATTAATTAGACTTATCATATAAGCCACACAGGTTTTAATAGGATGTATTCATTATCTTTACTTATTTTGCGGTCTTTTCAGCAGTGCCATCTCTAAAACGGCGATACACTACCCATCATTTACATTTCACCGTGACATGGACAACAATGTAACGTCAGCTTACCTCATGGCAGGAATCCAGACTCTCCTTTGGAAAACATTGGCCGGGAAACGATAGAACGAGCACGTTTCATGCGAAGACCTGTGGCTGCAACCCGGAGCAAAGCAACAAACCATTGCGTAGCTAACTAGTAGCGCTAGCTTTAGCTAACGTTAGCCAACGAAACGAACTGCCGAGTAAAATTGGAAAACACTGGTAATTAATGATTCTATAAGTTGTAAAACTACGGTGTTAAAAATGACCATTTCAAAAATAGAGATTCTAATGGTAAGATATAGATATACAGATACTAAAGAGACTACAGATAGGCTACTAAAGATAGGCAGGTACTTGCTTTCAAGCAGAACACAGGGGAAAACAAACTTAGCAGGAGTGTTTACGTGTGTAGGCGTAATGGCGTACAACGGACTCGACCATTTCTGTAGTCCTATTCAGCCACTCGGTAACAACCATCGTTTTTCAGACACGTAAACTCTTCACAAATCACCAGTGGGGTCACTGCTGATGTATCTACTGTCGTAGAACAAAACGTGATTTATCTCTTAAATTTGTGTCAACCACAGACCTTATTTCGAGCTATTTTCCAAAACCCTATGGAGAAAATACATTGCTTTTTTGACGAAGGAACCGGAAGTGCTAAAAATGCTAACTTACTTCCGGGTTTTAGGACGCGTCACTGCGGTTCTCTATGTTCTTGTATCTCTTAAATGTATTCAAGTTATCCTCAATCTTCCCCGATTCATCTGTTAATTTCCCCATTGCAATGATTTGTATTGTGTTTCCTCAGATTTCTTCCGTTTAACCCTCCTGTTGTGTCAAATCTGACACCGATTTACTACTTTCATCAATCATAACTTTTTTGTTTTACATTCGATTACATTATGGCTTTTATGATATCCTTCACAGTAGACATTTGAACATATACAATGGCTGATCACCACTTTCATTGAATTGTGGATGATTTAGTCAACTTTGTAACACCCATGGTGTTCCCGGTCAAATGACCGCCATAAAGAAAAGGAATTAGTAACCATCCGGATCAGATAAAACGCACGCACGCATACATACATACACAAGATGTGTTTTCCCCCCTTGTGTTCCCATCCCCCCACATGGATCACACCTGGCACTTACAATACATGTTCAGTGTCTATTCTTTGTATATTTACTGCAGTTTCTCATGTATACCAGTAGTCTGATACAATATTTACAGTTTGAAAGGGTGTTAAATTAAATGTGGTGATGATTTATATTTTTTGTGTTAATGTAATAGCAGTTCAAACAGGACCGGTCACATTTGACCGTGAACACCAAAGTAAGGGGGGGAAACGAACACAACAGGAGGGTTAAGGGAGAGCTGGGGTATTCTAACTGTCTTGTGGTATCTACCTCCATTACCTTGCCAACCCTTTATGTCATCTTGTCAACACCCAAGAATTAACCTAGCTCCTTTTTTCGCAGTGAATTTCCATCACATTGTTTCCATCAGACGAGCCTCTCCTCGGAGCTTGAGTTCTTCACACTGACAGCAAAATGAGAGCTAATTTGCATCAATAAACAAACAAATGTTGTAACATCTTTAAACTGTCTCTTCATAATGGCCTCGGAGAAAAAGAAACCCGCCTTAAAGCGTTCCCGCACATCATAGAACAGTCACGAATAATTCTCCATGATAATCTGTTTAAAAATTAGCTTTGTTCCAAATTCATGCATTTAACTTTAACATGTACAAACAATTTTGAGGTCTGAGTTTAAACCAACACAGACTTGTAAAAAATCTTGCAATTGTGAATGAATTAAACAAAAGTGAAGCCAAAATACCCTGAAAATGAGCTTTAATTTGATTTGAGCCCCCGTATGGAGGTCGTGCCCGAAGCCACTGCCTAGCTTCGTAGCATGAGAGCTGCCTAACTGTTGTACTGAGTTGTGTCATGACCATGGTAGCTGTTTGGCTTAAAAATAATCAATAACTAAGCATAACATTTATACAATTAATGAAATCCAAGCATGTTCTTTAACAAAGACTCAACCTGGCTTTCCTGTTGGGGAGCTGTCAAGTCGTCCATCTTTATTTACAGTCCATGGGTTCAGTACCCATGCTGAATTGTCTTTCTATTAAGTTTAAATCAATTGCATCTGTAGCTAGTTTGACCCTTGGCTAATTTTTCTTGTCTCACACTTGAATAATCTTCCAATCCGAAATGGTCCCCATGCAGCCTGTGATCAATTGTTCTGACAGCACTTATGTGTCTCAGAATTGATGACGACTGAATGTAAGATGTCAGGTGCTTTGCAGGTTCAATAAAGTCTGGGGAAATAAGCCAGCTGTTGCCAAACTTTTAGATTAAATAACTGACATATACCTGAAAATGAAATATTTCAAATTTCAATATCAAACTTAAGTGTTAAAGTGAGACAGACATATTGTTTGAGGAGTCAGCCCACACAATCCCTGAGCACAGCCTTGAAAAGAGACAAGGAGTGGTAGACTCTGCAACAGCACTGAATCATACTCTCATTGTGCCAAAAGCTCCCTGAAAGGAGGTGCAAACATGTAAATACAAATAGACAAGAAGCCGTCAACATAATGTGTATTGTGCTGCTTTAAAGGCATCTGAGAAAACCCTAAATTAGTATAATTGCTGTAATTGTTTGTTCCATCTTGCAGGCTAGTATACGAGGGCATGTGCTGCCTGGCTTTATTTCATCTTTTCATCAAAACTCTATTGCAAATTGGTGAAAAAACTATCTTGACTTAATTATGCACTTAAGCCTTTTCTGGAATAAATCATCAACACTATCAGTCGGTAATGTGATTGCTTTTGTTCGACAGAAGACTTAACATTTTCCTCAATACAAACAGCATGCTTTGGTGATTCCTTTTTTACTCCTCGTCCTTCATCCTCGGCAGGAATGTTGTCCTCATCGCTGACTTTGATCTTCTGCTCAACAGGGATGCGTTTGGGCATGAGCTTTATCCCACTGGTTTTCTTGGTGCAGAGATCTGCATGCGCTTCTTCATCCTTTTCTTTATCTTTCTCTCTCTTGCCTCTAAGCTTTTCTGTTATCAGCCTCTCACTGAGGCACTGAGGCAGTTCAAGAACTTCAACTGCCTCAGTGTCTCACCCTTTTCCTCAGGGATGCTCTTCATGAGCTGGAGAAATAAAGACATACGGTACTGAACTCTTGACTCTACACCAGAGCATCCTATAACATCCTGGTCATATGTTTATGTAACCTTGGAGCTTAATCTTTATTTTTTAGGCCAGCAGTTCTTGTTTTGATGTGGTCTCGATGGTCTACCAGAGCTGACTGTATCAGTGGATGGATTGTGCTCCATCAGAGCAAATAGAAGTGTTAGCGATCCGAGATGTATAACTCGGGTCTCTTCTTAGTCTGAGCTGTCGGACCGGTTCAGAATTTGTGACCAGTGTGTCAGGACAGCAAGGACCCCTGGTCCAAGGCCGCACAAGTTCACCCTGTGTCTCTGTGGGCTGCAGGACTTAAGCTTTCATGAATGTTCTTGTATCTCTTAAATGTATTCAAGTTATCCTCAATCTTCCCCGATTCATCTGTTAATTTCCCCATTGCAATGATTTGTATTGTGTTTCCTCAGATTTCTTCCGTTTAACCCTCCTGTTGTGTTCGGGTCAAATCTGACACCGATTTACTACTTTCATCAATCATAACTTTTTTGTTTTACATTCGATTACATTATGGCTTTTATGATATCCTTCACAGTAGACATTTGAACATATACAATGGCTGATCACCACTTTCATTGAATTGTGGATGATTTAGTCAACTTTGTAACACCCATGGTGTTCCCGGTCAAATGACCGCCATAAAGAAAAGGAATTAGTAACCATCCGGATCAGATAAAACGCACGCACGCATACATACATACACAAGATGTGTTTTCCCCCCTTGTGTTCCCATCCCCCCACATGGATCACACCTGGCACTTACAATACATGTTCAGTGTCTATTCTTTGTATATTTACTGCAGTTTCTCATGTATACCAGTAGTCTGATACAATATTTACAGTTTGAAAGGGTGTTAAATGAAATGTGGTGATGATTTATGTTTTTTGTGTTAATGTAATAGCAGTTCAAACAGGACCGGTCACATTTGACCGTGAACACCAAAGTAAGGGGGGGAAACGAACACAACAGGAGGGTTAAGGGAGAGCTGGGGTATTCTAACTGTCTTGTGGTATCTACCTCCATTACCTTGCCAAGCCTTTATGTCATCTTGTCAACACCCAAGAATTAACCTAGCTCCTTTTTTCGCAGTGAATTTCCATCACATTGTTTCCATCAGACGAGCCTCTCCTCGGAGCTTGAGTTCTTCACACTGACAGCAAAATGAGAGCTAATTTGCATCAATAAACAAACAAATGTTGTAACATCTTTAAACTGTCTCTTCATAATGGCCTCGGAGAAAAAGAAACCCGCCTTAAAGCGTTCCCGCACATCATAGAACAGTCACGAATAATTCTCCATGATAATCTGTTTAAAAATTAGCTTTGTTCCAAATTCATGCATTTAACTTTAACATGTACAAACAATTTTGAGGTCTGAGTTTAAACCAACACAGACTTGTAAAAAATCTTGCAATTGTGAATGAATTAAACAAAAGTGAAGCCAAAATACCCTGAAAATGAGCTTTAATTTGATTTGAGCCCCCGTATGGAGGTCGTGCCCGAAGCCACTGCCTAGCTTCGTAGCATGAGAGCTGCCTAACTGTTGTACTGAGTTGTGTCATGACCACGGTAGCTGTTTGGCTTAAAAATAATCAATAACTAAGCATAACATTTATACAATTAATGAAATCCAAGCATGTTCTTTAACAAAGACTCAACCTGGCTTTCCTGTTGGGGAGCTGTCAAGTCGTCCATCTTTATTTACAGTCCATGGGTTCAGTACCCATGCTGAATTGTCTTTCCATTAAGTTTAAATCAATTGCATCTGTAGCTAGTTTGACCCTTGGCTAATTTTTCTTGTCTCACACTTGAATAATCTTCCAATACGAAATGGTCCCCATGCAGCCTGTGATCAATTGTTCTGACAGCACTTATGTGTCTCAGAATTGATGACGACTGAATGTAAGATGTCAGGTGCTTTGCAGGTTCAATAAAGTCTGGGGAAATAAGCCAGCTGTTGCCAAACTTTTAGATGAAATAACTGACATATACCTGAAAATAAAATATTTCAAATTTCAATATCAAACTTAAGTGTTAAAGTGAGACAGACATATTGTTTGAGGAGTCAGCCCACACAATCCCTGAGCACAGCCTTGAAAAGAGACAAGGAGTGGTAGACTCTGCAACAGCACTGAATCATACTCTCATTGTGCCAAAAGCTGTTGAATTAGTTTCCTATTATCCCCCATTTTTGTGAAGGAGTTGATCTGTCATGTTGTCTGAAGTTCTGATTGGTCACAGACTTCCTTTATTCTGTTAATTTCATAATTAATTCAGACAGTCAATCAATCAAAGTTGATTTATACTGGACATTTAGTTTATTTGTATCTAATGATAATGAGGATTAATGAAGTTGACATTTTCTAAAGTTTTTCCATCTAGTCCTATTGAGAGTTTTACTTTAGCACATTTTAACAGGTTTAACAAGTTATTTCCACTCCGCTATATCCCTCAATCCTAATTGGTTATCTGTGTTTCCATCCACTTTTTCATTCCTAATCGCTTTGCATATAATGGAGCCTGAGTTGAAATGAAAAGAAAATCGGAAAATAAATTATGTGTAAACTTACCAAAGGTGGAAAAGTTCACCTACAGATGGTAACAATATGCAGCTAAGTGTGGTGGTCACAGTATGGCTGGGTGCAGAGGTGGGAGAAGTACTCAGATCAATATTTTTTAGTTCATACACACAATCAACACATTCTCACTCCCAACTCGGCCTATGTTAACATTATGTACAACCCAGTCTCATGGCATTTCGTGTTATAGTCACGACATTTAATCTATTGATTCGTGTTCACCATCACGTTTTTCCCCTTTTTTTCGTGTCACACCTTCTGATTTTAAAAGCAATGTATTTCTATGTTTCGTGCCTGCAGCACGTCTTTTTGTCCGTTCGGGTCTTGGAACACCGGAAGCTGTGGGGTTCATAAAAACATGTTTTTACTTAATATCAAGCCACGATTATTGTTTTTATTTTAAATCGTATAAGGTCTGACTTTTTTTGTCGTCTGTGAGGAAAACAAATGGGGCTCAGAGCCTCAGAATACTGAAATCTATATTTTTTTAAATATTTCTTTCCTTCTAATTTGTTATTCTTTTCTAAATAACACACTATTATTTACTCACCAATAACACACAATTATCCTTGTTTTTATTTATTTGTTTCATTCCATAATCTCGGGCTTGTTTGGCGTCCGTCAGGAACTGAATTTCAAAATAAAAATAACCGGACACAGACGTAGGCATTTCAAGCGATTACCCAAGATCCTCAGCTATGGTTTAAGCTCGTTTATTGGATGTTTTAGCCGCAATGCATGTTGGGATTTGGTGTTTATATTGTATGAAATCCGGAAAACATTTTAAAAGAATAAAATAATACTTAATTCCGAGTGTTCTTGCTTTTCTCTTTGAAAGTCATCACATAACGGCATTGTAATACACGGTTCTGCTGCATTACATATTACAGATCTGCCGTAGTTCTTTATTTATAGAGCCCTGATGAGAAGACCTTTGGAAAAACTGGAAGAAATGCCGCCGAAACTGAATACTTGACGTGGATCATAAATATATCAACAATTAAACAACATCTTCAATTTCTCTTCACACAATACGTCTCCTTGCAGTATCAACACTAATTCGGCTGACATTTACATTTGATCTAATTCGTAGATAGGTTATATTTACTCTACACCATAACGGTGCACAGTTGATATAAAAGGACTTGTAGTTTTTAAAGATATTACTGATTTTCATGGAATATAAGAATGTAAATACTGAGTCTGAAATAATATAGTAATATGCTGTAAAATTATGTGAAAACATGAATAAAACTACACATCTTCAGATGTTGTACATACATAAGTGTCCTACACTAACAATACAAAGTTATTATGGCTGTGTGTACCTTGTGTGCACCGCCTAGTGGTTAAAGCACGTTATTGAATTATTGTTTTTATATGTTATATTTGATGAAAAAAATATTAAGAGTAGGCTACATACTTTCATAGGGGGGAAGTAGAAGGTCTGTGATAGAAATATAGAATATAAAAAATCAAGAAGATACTATAAGTGATCTCTACAATAAAACAGTTTAGTGCAGGATGTACAAAGATATTAATAGGAGGAGGTGCAAAACAGAAAAACGAATTAACCTTTATTTAAACATTAAATAATACTTTAGATTAAGGTCTTTTTTTAAATAAGAAAAAAGCTTTGGGGGTATCAAAAGATAAATATTAAGGCAAGGCAAGTTTATTTATATAGCGCCTTTCAGCACCAGGCAATTCAAGGTGCTTTACAAAAATGAAAGACATTCAGATAAAGGCGACATTCAGATAAAGGCATTTAAAAACAGTAAAAGATAATAAAAGAAACATTAAAAGAAAAACCAAAAAAATGAATCCTGACAAAGTACTTAACGTCTAATACAGGGGTGGGGAACCTCCGGCCCCCGGACCCTATACGGCCTGCGAGACCTTTCGCTACGGCCCTCGAGGTAATTTATAAACATACGCAAAAAAGAAAAAAATCTGTTTTTCCTGGCCAAGGTCAGGGTCCTTGAACACATCACAAGCCTAACGTGTCATCACGTGGTATAAGTCTCGTCTGACAGGGATGCAGTTCTGACCATAGGTTCTGACGGAGAGCACCAGAACGCCGCTCCGCCACTTCCACAAATTGCAGTACCCATAAGGAGCCGTACACATGCCGCAGTTTTTGCGTGGCTGTGTCTTTAGTTGAAAGCCCAGTGGTCTGTTCATCTGTCATACTGATCATACAGTCAATAACTGTGTTGTTATTAGCATCTGGTTAGCTAGCTTTTTCTACAACCAGTGAGGTAAAGGCACATCTTTATATGATCATTATAGTTATAAAAAAATAAGAGAATAAAGTAAACAGGTATAAAATACTATATGACAGTAAAACAAGTTGTTATTAATAAACAAGAATACAGTTTGAAAGGGGAGTGATTTGTAAAATATCCATAAAGAAAAAGAAAATCTGCTTACAGTTCTGTTTCATATGGGTGTTGAGAGATGTATCCATAGATCTCTTAATGTTGCTCTCAAAGTGCACCAGATTGATGCTTTTAACTTCAACATTTAAAAAAAAATCTTCCCAGGGGAGAACATCCCCCTAGAGGAGGTTAGGTCCCCACTTAAATCATGTTCACATGGATAGGAAACTAAATACATTTGCACACATCTTGTATCCATATATTTCTGTTTGGGTGGTCATGCTACAACCGTGCACGTGCATGCATGAGTCATGGTAAAATATCTGGATTAAGAGGTTGCTTTTTCTTTGCACAGCATGAAAGAAAGGCCGAATGAATGGGCTGTGATTTTAGTATTTTTAAGCAGAGGTCAATCATTTGTACGGCCCTCGGAGGATGTTGGAAAAATTGAAATGGCCCTTGAGAGGAAAAAGGTTCCCCACCCTTGTAGTAGACAATGTACTGCCAGCTATTGGACTGTGTGTACGACAGTATAGATGACACCCAATATCCAACTACAACAGACACATTTCCAGAGACAGCTAAAGTCCTGGTCGAGGATGACATAATTGGCCATCCTGCATCCGTCGTGTATCATGACAGTCTCCACCAACTAGCCAAATATCTGGTTCTGCCTGTGCACATTTGCACCGCTAAGGACCCAAACACCAATGTCGAGTGCCATGCTCCTAGGCCATTCAAAATCAGTGTCAAGTCCAGGGGCACAGCAGCTATCGTTGAATGGGTGTGTATTTGTTTGGCATAATTTGGCATTACTAATGCCTAATTACTAATTTGGCATTGGCCTGGGCGCCTCCCTAGCCTGGGCGCCTCCCTAGGGAGGTGTTCCAGGCACGTCCAGCTGGGAAGAGACCAAGGGGTAGACCTAGGACCAGGTGGAGGGATTATATCTCTTCGCTGGCCTGGGAGCGCCTTGGGATCCCCCAGTCAGAGCTGGTTGATGTCGCCAGGGAAAAGAAAGTTTGGGGCTCTCTGCTGGAACTGCTACCCCCGCGACCCGACCACGGATAAGCGGGAGAAGATGGATGGATGGATGGATGGATGGAATTTGGCATTACAAGTTTTGGACTGATTTCTGCATTCGTGTCATACAAGCAGTAGTAATTGTTGTTAAAATACTGTGCTGTCTTCTCCACCTATGTCTTTTTTTAGATGTGTCTTCATGGTCACACTGTATGGAAATGGAGTTCCCAGCCGGCTTTAAAGTATGGGATGCTGGTTGGGGACTTCATGTTGGCCAGTAACATAGTGCTCTCTGGCAACAACTATGGCAAGATTTCACTACTTTTCCGGTTCATGAAAATGGGGATAGTGGAGAGGTCCTCCTCTTCAGAATCCAGGACTCCTACTGTGTGGACAGTATAAAGGACTTCTGGAACGAGAAGAGGGCCAAACTCATCACCCATCTTCACCCTAAAGGGCCTGTTGTGATGTTGGGTAAGTTTGAGACACACACACTAGCACAAACTATACACCATGGTATAGAACTGTATTTGTTTCCCAGAAGCAGTATTAGCAGTGTAAGGGAAACTTCTGCAGCAATGGAGAGTCAGGACTCAGAGAGACACGAGGAGAGTTGGAGCTTTGATGTCAAACACTGATATTTATTACAAGTATACGGCCGGAGAAATTCACATCACAAGTCACAGTAGCCAGAGATTCTGACTGCACTGGTGGGTTGCCATGTCAAATCTGACCAGCCTATCTCTCGATAGACCTTTTAACTAGTTTACAGAGAGTTAATCCACATATTGGGGGATGGTGGGTAAACACTGGGAACACTGAAGATATCCCCGATATCTGGAAATACTCAATCACCTGTCTGTGAGGCTTAGAAAGCCAGCGTTCTCACAGTCGTAAAACCCTTTGTGACCGATAATAAAACTGAGACTAAGTGCAACAGCACATTCCTTAAAGGAGATAACAGACGTCAGGGTTGGTGATTAACGTTAACAGGCAGAAAGGTTAAATATCTAGAAGACAGACAGAAATATTCCCTTACAAGCAGGGCAGATGCATTCAGAGACTAAACACACCAAAAATAATTTAAAAGAAAGTTCAGTAAAGACCTCAAAAATAATTGTGTGAAGGTAGAAATATAATGTAATCAAATGTGCACAAAATGTCAATACTTCGTTTATTGGGGTTGAGCTTCATTTAGACTCTGTTGAGTGTGAGCCTATACCGGAGCCTCATCCCAATACTCCTCCTCGACTCCTCCTTTCCCTCACTCGCTTCCCTTCCTTGCGTCTTAGCTCCGCCGCCGTAAGATGCGAGCGAGAGACACGAGGAGGTGACGCAAGGACAGAGGAGTCCTCAGGTATTAATTTGGATGTCTTCGTTCACTCAAACGTCACTTTTAAACGACGTCTGTTAATGATGACATGTGCACAGCTGTATCCCCTCTCATCGGGCTTAACTGAATAACCCCTTAGAACCGGCTGGTTAAATATTTATTTAAATGAATGAATCTTTCTCTTGTTAATCAAGGAATTCAATGTATGATGGTTGGTCCTGCTTTTGTGTTCCGTTTTGGTGTAAAATGTAGCCTAGATTTAAATTAAAATATAATTATAGTAATGTGAAAGCCTTTTAGAAATGAATTGCACATAATAATTCCCACGGAGCTGTGAGCACTTATAGATTTATGTGACGCTTTTCCACTCATCTTCCAGTTGTCGGTTTTCCTCTGTTGAAATGGACCAGCTGTGAAGGTGGGGGCGGGGCTTTTATACGCGAGTAGTGAAAACACTTCCACGTAGTCTGCTCGCGTGTATCCTCCCTTTCGTCTCCTCCCGCACCCCTCCTCCCTCACCCCTCCTCGACTCCTCCGTGTGCATTTCAGCTATTGGGACGTCCTTCGATATGGCGTGTCTTGATCGATTTCCGGGTCAAGTCCCGGAGGAGGGGAAGAGAAGAGTCGAGGAGGGGTATTGGGATGAGGCTCAGGCAACTTTTGCTTTTTAATAGATGTGAATCAATATTTTCAATGTTGTTGTTTTTGTGTGGCCAAGAAAGGGTGGGTGGAGGGCGTCTGGAGGACGGGTGGCCCGGGGGCAAGGCAGAGACCAAGGAGGGGGTCTCGGGCCGAAGGCCCGGGGGCAAGGCAGAGACCAAGAGGGGGGTCTCGGGCGGACGGCCCGGGGGAAAGGCAGAGACCAAGGAGGGGGTCTCGGGCGGACGGCCCGGGGGCAAGGCAGAGTCCATGGTGGGGGTTCTCGGGCGGATGGCCCGGGGGCAAGGCAGAGTCCATGGAGGGGCGAAGACCACAACGGGCGAACTCAGGGGGCCGAGCATGAGGGCGAAGGCAGCGGCAGAAAGAGTCAGGGGGCCGAGCCCGAGGACGAAGACCACGGCTCTCAGGGGGCCGGGCTCGAGGGCGAAGACCGCGGGTCTCAGGGTGCCGGGCTCGAGGGCAAAGACCGCGGGTCTCAGGGTGCCGGGCTCGAGGGCAAAGACCACGGCTCTCAGGGGGCCGGGCTCTCAGGGGGCCGGGCTCGAGGGCGAAGACCGCCGGTCTCAGGGTGCCGGGTCTCAGGGTGCCGGGCTCGAGGGCGAAGACCACGGCTCTCAGGTGGCCGGGCTCGAGGGCGAATACGGGACATCTCCGGAGGCCGGGCAGGACCCGGTGTCGGCCGGACAGGAACCGGAGCCGGTGGCACAGGCTTCGGCAGGATCCCCCACGGAAGAGGACCAGGAGTTGGCAGGACCCCCGGCGAGACAGGTGACGGCGGGACCTCCAACGGAACAAGACATGGGATTGTCAGGACTCTCAGCGGGTCCTCCAACGGAACAGGACATAGGGTTGGCAGGACCCCCGGCAGAAGAGTAGTCGGCGGGACCCCCGGCAGAAGAGTCGTCGGCGGGACCCCCAACGGGACAGGACACAGGGTTGGCAGGACCCCTGGCAGGAGAGTAGTCGGCGGGACCTCCAACGGCACAGGACATAGGGTTGGCAGGACCCCCGGCAGAAGAGTAGTCGGCGGGACCCCCAACGGGACAGGACATAGAGTTGGCAGGGCCCCCAGCGGAACCTCCAGCGGCACTTGAGTAGGGACTTGAGATGGAACTCTAGATGGAACTCGAGAGGTGACTCGAAAAGAGACTCGAGAGGGAACTCGAGAGGGAGCTGGAGGGGTGACTCGAGAGGACACTCGAGAGGGAACTCGAGAGGTGGCTTGAGAGGTGACTCGAGAGTGGACTCGAGAGGGAGCTGGAGGGGTGACTCGAGAGTGGACTCGAGAGGGAACTCGAGAGGTGGCTCGAGAGGGGACTTGAAAGGAGGCTTGAGAGGGAACTCGAAAGGTGACTTGAGAGGGGACTTGAAAGGAGGCTTGAGAGGGAACTCGAAAGGTGACTTGAGAGGGGACTCGAGAGAGGACTTGAGAGGGGACTCGAGAGGGGACCTGAGAGGGAATTTGAAAGGGGACTCGAGAGGGGACTCGAGAGGGAGCTGGAGGGGTGACTCGAGAGTGGACTCGAGAGGTGACTCGAGAGGTGGCTCGAGAGGGGACTTGAAAGGAGGCTTGAGAGGGAACTCGAAAGGTGACTTGAGAGTGGACTTGGAAGGAGGCTTGAGAGGGAACTCGAAAGGTGACTTGAGAGGGGACTCGAGAGAGGACTTGAGAGGGGACTCGAGAGGGGACTCGAGAGGGGACCTGAGAGGGAATTTGAAAGGGGACTCGAGAGGGGACTCGAGAGGGAGCTGGAGGGGTGACTCGAGAGGACACTCGAGAGGGAACTCGAGAGGTGACTCGAGAGGACACTCGAGAGGGAACTCGAGAGGTGACTTGAGAGGTGACTCGAGAGTGGACTCGAGAGGGAGCTGGAGGGGTGACTCGAGAGTGGACTCGAGAGGTGACTCGAGAGGTGGCTCGAGAGGGGACTTGAAAGGAGGCTTGAGAGGGAACTCGAAAGGTGACTTGAGAGTGGACTTGGAAGGAGGCTTGAGAGGGAACTCGAAAGGTGACTTGAGAGGGGACTCGAGAGAGAGGACTTGAGAGGGGACTCGAGAGGGGACTCGAGAGGGGACCTGAGAGGGAATTTGAAAGGGGACTCGAGAAGAGACTCGAGAGGGGACCTGAGAGGAGACTTGAGAAGGAACTTGTGTCAGTCGGTACGCCGACAAGACACAGGTGCTGGCGTCGGCTGGAGAGCCAACAGGTGACGAGGTGCTGGAGTCGGCCGGTACGCCGACAAGACACGGAGAGCTGGCGTCGGCTGGAGAGCCAACAGGAGACGAGGTGCTGGAGTCAGCCGGTACGCCGACAGGACTCGAGGAGCTGGCGTTGGCCGGTAAGCCAGTCCTGGAGCCGAAACTGGAGTCGGACCATGGCTACTGGGGCCGGTACTGAAGCCGGAACCATGGCTGCTGGAGCCGGAACCATGGCTGCTGGGGCCAGGACTGAGGCTGGAACTGGAACCGCTGGAACCGGAACAGAGGCCTGGACCATGGCTGTGTGGGCCAGGTAATCGAGCAAGGAAACATAGCTCTGCGGGCCGGTACTGGTGCATGGATCCATGGCTGTGGAAACCGGAACTGAAGCCGGGATCATGGCTGTTTGAGCACGGGCTGGAATCCTGGCCCTGCGTCTCCTAGAGGCTTTTTTGAGACTCCGTGGACCTCCAACAGGACAGTAGTCGGATCCCAGGAAAGGGTTAGAAGTAGAGATGTCCTGATCTGATCACGTGATCGGGGATCGGAGCCGATCACGTGATTTTCAAAAAATCGGGGTTCGGGATTTTTTTTTTTTTTTTTTTTTTTTAATATATATTTTTTTATTTATTTAATGTTACAAAACAAAAATGACCATGTTCACGTCTTAAAGTCATCCTGAGGACTTAGTTTTGGTTTAAAATTACACAACATCATGTATGTGTTGCTTCTTTTGGGCTTGTTTTCAGACCTGGTTGGTTATTTCTCTGAAATCTGGCAACAGAGTGGGCGCAGTGTCTAATAGTAGCAGTAAGCTAATGAGAGGCTACGTTCAGCTGGTGACTCGGGAGTCGGGACAGAGAAAATGTCAGGAGTTTGGAAGTATTATAAAATTGAAAGCGAAGGCAGTGTAACAGCCAGATGCAATGTTTGCAAGGCAGAGTTTCCGCGTGGTGGAAAGAACAGAGCTATGTTCAACACGACCAATTTAATACGCTACCTGAGAAACAAACCCCAACAACAACACGGCGAGTACACAGCGGCCACTCAGGTAACGGCACTGAAACAACCGACACGTTCAGAGACTTTCAAAAGGAAAGAGAAACTGCCCCAGAACAGTGAAAAGGCCAACAGAATAACAGCCAAGATAGCTGAATTCATCGCGTTGGATGACCAGCCGTTATCTGTTACCTTTTTTTTCTCTTAATGCATTGCATAAAGATCGGATCGGGAAAAATCGGTATCGGCAGATTGTCAAAATCAAATGATCGGAATCGGATCGGGAGCAAAAAAAGGTGATCGGGACATCCCTAGTTAGAAGCTTCGGACCAGTCCTCAGGACAACTTGTGAAAAGTTGTAGCCACTCAGGCAACGAACTCCTCAACCAAGGAATTTCGGCCACCTTTGTGCCTTTTTGAGGATAGACTCTTTGTCTATTCTAGAAGAGGTTCCACTCCACTCGGCATGATAACACTATAGGGAGAAATCCAGATCGAACAGATCCAACTCAAAATCATAAAAATCCGCTGGGTCCATTGTAGGTCGGTTCATTCTGTCAGGATGCGTGGGTAATCACAGGACAAGACACAGCTGGGCAGGGGAGGGAGAAACATAAGGGCAACAGGTGAACACAATGAGACAATCAGACACACCAGGGAAACTAACGACAGGGAGGAGGACCAGACAAAACACAAGGAGGAAGACAAAACACAGAATGAACAGACATACAAAACCCATAACCAGACAGACAACACTAAAACCGTGACATGAACCTAGGAGTGTGACAACACAGATATCAGCCTTCTTCAGTAAGTGGATTTATTGTAGATTTCTTCAGGGGTTTGTTGCAGCAAGTCCCAGACTACATTCATCACTGCATTATTATGAATGAACATAGTTTTGGTTTATTACATAGCATATTTGTGTCATGACTTGTTTTGGTCCTTCAGGCAAAGGGAACTACAAAGATAGCGGAATCCACCACTCTCTGGATATCTGGCATGGGACCAAAAATGTGGGCAAAAAGGTTCTGACCGTAAGTCCATGATCTCTCAAATGAAAGATCGATAGATAGATAAATAGATAGATAGATTGATACATACATAAATAGATATGCTGTACTTCATTTAAATCATCTACTACATCAACCCTGTTGTCATAAACCCAGTTGATGTCCCATAAAAAACATTTTGTTCAATGTCCAGGCAGGGCAGCAGAAGGGGTGCTCCATACTACAGATGTGGAACAAGGACATATGCAGACCATCATGAAGACTTCTTTTATTACAAAACGAATATCATGAAATGAAATCATTTATAATAATGTAATAACATTTAAAAGCTCAGAAATCAACATTCAATCAGTACCTGATGCCATTCCCTCATCCATAACTATAATTGTAATGTACTTACTGATATACATTTGGTTTACACCATCATGACAAATGCTGCATTTATGTAAAGGTGAAGGTGACTGAGATTTACAGTAGCATACGCTTTTAGCCAGACAGAGACTCACAACGTTCGGAATCAAACCCGTAAACAAACCAAGCGGTGACACTAACTGTTGATCTACTCATGCCTCTGCCTTATGTGACTTGTTGTACCAAATGGTAATATACTAATACTTTGGACAAAACATCAGAATAAAAGTGCTCCCTAGACCTTGGTCAACAGGTCGGATTCTTTTTCTGACTGGTCACCTGTGGTTTGTATAAACTGGGTTTGCTCCCTTGCTGCCCTCAGAATTCACAACACATTTGTATCTGTTTTTTCTCAGGACATGTGGACTGGACTCCTGCACCACGTCACAGGAGAACATTCATGGGCCCTTGGAGCCTGTCACCATGGCCCCTTGTTGGAGAGCAGAAGGAGTGGATCCAGCAGGGTTCCGTGGCACACCAGAGACTTACGGATATAATTCTCGAGGCACGTTGGCTTAAGAACGTCCACAAATATCTGCGTTTCAGGTATACCAGCCAAGGTCTATGTTCAAGCGACTGTTTTCCCATACGTCAATACTTCTGTGTTATTCTGAATTTGGTGCTTTTATGCATCGAATTGTATAACCAGAAAATAAATAATGTATATTGTTTTCACTGTGCTCTCAGATCAACTACAGACCTGAGGCCTGTACTACGAAGCCGGATTTTCGCTTAGCGAGCTAACTTCAGGGAAAACTCTGGGTTTCCGGTCCTACGATGCTGGTTCACTTCTTACCGGACTAGATCTCCATGGTAACTTATGCTGAACGGCTAACCTGGGGCCTTTATTACGAATCTAGTTCAACATATCCTGGATATGTTTTGAGTTATCCGGTTGACTTAATCCAAAACAAACCTGCTCTCGCTAAACTGTCCTACGACGCTGGCTATCAACTCGATCGCTCAAGCCAGGTGTGTCCTATCTAGTTAGGTGCGCGTTCACATAAAATGGGTGGTATCTGGAGCATTCGACCAATCACAAACATGGAGAAGCGTACTGACAGCGCAGCGTCATACTTCCTGAATGAACTATAATATTAGTCAAATATGAAGAGGTTAAACTTTAAACATCCATGACTTAAACACTTTATCCAGGATAAAAGCCACATAGCTGCACCTGCAAGGTGAATACAGCTGGTAACAGAAAAAGTGTTTGAATGCGTACATTAACAGGTTTATGATATCACTGCCCCGTCTAAGACACGAGTGGATCTGACTTTAATTACATTTGACTCGAGTGATTCGTCAACTTAATGTGTTGCTTAAAATAATACTTCTGCATACAGTATGTGACACTGTGAGTGTTGCACGGCCAGATACGGCTCAATAAGCTGACTCGGATAAGGAAATATATGATACATTATGATGTGATATGAATGATAATGGGACACATCGACGTCTGCACTCACAGTGCCGCGGACTGTAGGCTACGTAATGTTACTTTGATCCAGGTAGCCTACTTATGTCGTGGCAGATATTTAATTAAGCTTTCTTAACATAATAGTATAATAATAGTATAATAGTTATAATAGTCAGATTGCTCTGAAGATGGGAGGTGATATTCTATTAATTTTCACGTTCACACAATCGGTGATTTTGGCCGGCCGTCTTTCCTGCAAAGGCAGTTTAAATTGTATTTCCTCCGCACATTGAGCTCTGATTGGTCAGCAGGCGGTGCTTTCACTGAGTTGATCTCTTATCCTGGAACCTATCCTGCTCTGGCGCAGGCTAGCTGCTCAGCATAAGTTATCTAGCCCGCTAAAAAGTGAACCTGCTTCGTAGGACCGGAAATCCCTGAAGTTAGCTTGCTAAACGAAAATCCTGATTCGTAGTATAGGCCCCTGCTCTGGGGCAGGTTAGGTTCCAGGATAAGAGATCAACTCAGTGAAAGCACCGCCTTTGCAGACTTCGATGTGTCCCATTATCATTCATATCACACCATAATGTATCATATATTTCCTTATCTGAGTCAGCTTCTTGAGCCGGAGTATTTTTGTTGGGTAATCTATGGTAGGGCTAACCCATAAAGTGGTGGGGCTCAAGTCAGTATTTGCAATGTAATTACACACACGCTATATCGCCCCCCTTGACAGTGAAACGCCACGAGTGAGGTTTAGATTATTTCCCTGTCTCAATCCAAATTGAATTGTATTAAATAAAAAGGCACATTTGTCTCGTAGTAAATAAAAAGTGCGACCTGGAGCCAATCCTGCAATTTCCCCATAGGTGAAAGAGTTGACATGCTGAAAACCCAACCCCCCCAGGTGATTTTTTTAAATACATAAAATACACATTCTGGTACTCTCTTGAGAAGAAAAATAAATAAATCTATTACTACACGACATATTTAAAAAAAATGAATGCCATTTTTGTTACTTTGTTCTGAAAGCTGAACCTGCTGCTCCTCACAGAGAGAAGAGGCTGTGTGAATTACTTTACATTGTGGATAAGGGTAGATAGCCCCCATTGTTCTGTGTGTCAAAATGAAAGACAGCCCACACACCTATCAATCATCAAACCGTGGGGTCTTATTTCATGCGTGCAACGCTTACGGCCCCTACACACGGCAGCGTGCGTTGCCGCTTGGCGGTGGGCGTGTCTTGAGCTTGGGGAGTCAACGCGAGCAACACGACCAACAACCAATCACATGAATGTCCCGCCCCGGACATACAAAGCAAAGCATTCATGCTACATCCATGCTGGCTAAATATACTGTCTATACCTGCTAGCTGTCCATTCAAACGAAGTACACTGGATATAAACTCCCCAAACAGGCGAAAACCTACCAGTTTCACCCACTGTCTCTGCCACCTCCCCCCATGCCTGGCTCCTCCGGTTTTTATCCCTGTATGTAAAGAGGGACTGGTCATAGAGTACCGGGTGATTCCCTACCGCCACGATCATTTTCTCCTCCATTTTTTGACATATGGGAAATAACTGCGGTCTGGCTCTCCCAACATACACGCGGTTTGATTGGCTAGTGCTTGTACTGTCAGATTTTCATACGAGGGATTTGATTGGCTGACGCCTCCGTCGAGGCCGCAAAAGTAGAACGTTGCTCTACTTTTGCAGCGAGCACCTCGAGAGAAGCTACGCTTTGCTCCCGCAATGCAGTTCGGCGAATCGTGACGTCACCCCATTCAAAGTGAATGGGCAGAAGCGTTGAAGCGGCAACGCACGCTGCCGTGTGTAGGGGCCGTAACAGTGTCACATTCTGTATGCAGAAGTATTATTTTAAGCAACACATTAACTTGACGAAACACTTGAGTAAAATGTAATTAAAGTCAGATCCACTCGTGTCTTAGACGAGGCAGTGATATCATAAACCTGTTAATGTATGCATTCAAACACTTTTTCTTTTACCAGCTATAGGCTATTCACCTTGCAGGTGGCTTTTATCCTGGATCAAGTGTTTAAGTCATGGATGTTTAAAGTTTAACTTCTTTATATTTGTGTAATATTATAGTTCACTTTTCATTCAGGAAGTATGACGCTGCGCTGTCAGTACGCTTCTCCATGTTTGTAAAAATTGGAAAATACATGCCTAACTGTCTACCAGCATGTCATGCACAAGTAGTTTGTACAGAATAGGAAAGACAACTGCATTCACCAAACTCAAGACCCATCTCAGCGAGCTCAAAGATCTGGCCCATTTTGGACTCTGCCAGCTTGGAAGAGTCTTTGCCAGTCGCAAGAGAATTTGCGCTTCTGCTATATAGAAAAAAGAAAAAGGAAATTGGACTGATGTGCACAAACTTGGATGAACTGAGGTTCATAATTGCATCAACAACAGATGCAGCCTCGGAAAATCTTCCGTCAACAGAGGATGCATTTCAACAACATGTGTAAAGAGCAATGTTTCAGACAGCGATGGTGTCACAGCCCGAACCCGAACCCTTGCTATGGAGTACTGTTGGCAAGGGGTGGATTGTCAGAGATGGGGCCATTAAACCAGTGCTATTTACAAAACCCCAGCACCTACAGAAAGAGAGACATTACTCACTTGTATTGCAAAGTGTGGAGAGAGTGGAGAGTGCCAGCACCTCTCTGTTGGCCTTCCCTGTACGGAGTTCTGCACCTGCTGTGCAGAATGTCCAAATGTGTCCCCTAACGTTTCTGAGGAACATGACATTTAACATTATATTCTACTATCTATACTTGACCTCTCACAGAATTATTTGATTCTGTTTCTGTTTCAATAAAACCTGTACGATGTACACCTTTTTAGAGGCTTGCCATTTCGAACTAATACACTTTATTGTATTGGGTTACTCTTATTCTGACTATTTGGTGACGTAGTTCAGCCGCCTGGTATTTCCCTCTCCAAATATGATGACCATCAGAGTGAGCATTCTTAACTTATAGGCTATTGTGTTGCCACTTATCGCCCATTCGGAATGTGACTGTCTCAGAGAAGAGGTAGGCCTATGTCTAAAGAAATCTCATTTACAATATAACTGTACCAGATATTTACATACAACTACTAGTTAGTGTCCAATAGCACCCTAGACAATTCAGTAATGGTACAGTATATATTTTTTAGGGATTTCTGTTTTTCTGATAAATGAGAGAAAAGTGATGGAGTCCTATGTTCCTATCACCAAAAAGTACAATTTCCGTCTAAACTAAAGCTAAGTTTACAGGACTATAATTCAGTATTTCTTTAGGTAAATAATTGTCTGACTATTTGGTGAAGTAGGGAAGCCACCTGGTTCATACCTCAGTAAATCTGAAGAGGAAAAGAGTGATCATTCTCAAGTTATGGGCTTTTTTGTCACCTTTCCCATTCGGCCTGGTCTAATTTGGCTCTTTTTCAGGGATTAGTGTAGTTCTAAAGAACAACCAAAACACATTTCCCCCCCAAAATAAAAGATAAGACCCTAAAGATAAGGAAAATCATTGTTGTCATTTGTTCTACCTCGGGTAGGGGTATCTCGAAAACTAAAGCCTTTTTTGAGGACTTGCTGCTGGACTAATACATTATGAATCAAAAAGGCTTGAGGTCTCATTATGTTTATTATATAAATAACACAGCAATTATTTTTAATTAGAAGTAAAATTGTTATAAAATGCAGTAAATGGCATTAGGTGAAGATATAATCAGTGATTCTGCTGGCCACGGAGCCTCTGTGGTGCTCAGATTGACAGGTATTAATACAATTTAAGTTTCATACAGCGCCAAATGCCAATCTTCAGCTTGTGTGAAAGTGGCAATGGCAACTATGGCAACTATGTGTAGGAGTCTATCAGATAATTAAGTCTGAAGGGTATGACTTTTGGCAGAGGGAGAGGAGAAAACAGGGGGGGTGTTTAATATCTGTATGATTATGGGAATTAACAGAGGTAAACTATATTCTGACTGGTTTCATCCAGCACCAATATTATCACGTCTCAATGTTAAAAAAGTGATTTTCTATCTGAAACAAGAGCCCAGGCCCAGTAAACAAAGGTGTCCAATGGAGGCGTTTTCAAGCTCCCTCTGGAGGGAACTTTAGACATGTAGCCTTTGCAGACCATTGACATGCACATAAACCTATATAACACACTACAGGAAAGGGACAACCCTCAAAAAGCATTATAGGCCCCCACTTAATAATGATAATGATAATAATAATACATTTGATTTACTTTGTCCGGAAAGTAGAGCAAATCTCATGGGAATTCCCTCAATAATGGTTACTGTTGTTGGTATCGGATTAAATGTATCGAGCTAAGGTCAAACCAGCTGTGATGATTGTTGCCATGATTGACCAATTAAAATGTCAGCTGCCTGAATGTACTATGTTTTAAATTGTACCATCATTACACCTGAATAATACATTGTATGTCGTCGTTAGCAGCATTTATTTTCTGCTATACAGCTCCGGGTCATGTGTAATTATGTTTCTTTTTTCACTTTTGCTTCTCACTGCCTCACCGCCTCAATAACTTATGGCAAGCAATTTCTTCTCCCAGGTCATTATGTGGGTTTATCCATATGTTGTTGCAAGGATATACTCTGGAATTTGTTGGATAATGAACACATAACGATGGTGGAAAGTACACCCACTGAATGTCTAACTTTGCATTATTGTTGTTTCATCACATGCATCCTGAAACTGACTTCACATAAAGTGTGAAGAGAAATCCAAATGCAACGAAGCAAGAAATATACATTTTAAATTGTGTACTACAACTTGTTCCTGCCAACTGCATTTTAAACATCAATAGCAAATAGCAAATAGCAGAGCCTTACTTGCTAACGAATGGCCCATTCACATTGCAATTTTGCAATTTTGTGTCTGAGATTAAAAACTTCAATGGAAACTTCAATCTTGCTTGATTTGTTAGCATTTCAACTGCGAAGAAAGCGCATATCAATCTCTGGCAATGTTTAGATCAACTAAAGGGCAATATAACGACAGCTGTAGAAGTTGAAAACAAATTGGAAACTCTATTCCTGTACTGTCAGTCCAATATTCACATTCTTTTAGCTCTATTTACGGGTCTACTCCTGATGGAAACATCTGGCTTTTTGAGTAGGTACTATACTGTACAGTCTGTTGCAAAATATCTCTTTTTCAAAAATGACCCAATGAAATGTGCGAACATTACAAAAACAGTAAAGTTACGGACTGCAGCATGAAGAGATTAAGTGACCCCTTTGAAGAAGATCTTGATCATAGAGTGGTAATGTACAGGAATGACTGAACTGGAAATCAGTTTTTAGCACTTTAGCCCTTGTTTCAAAGTAAATGGTTTTGTGAATACTTTTTTTAGGAGATGCCCTGCTTAACACAAGCTTTTGGGATTTTCAAGTTTTGTTCTTAACATAACATACATATGTGTTATTTATAGCATTAAAATCATTATATATGTGTTTTGTTTGTATTTATGCATCCACAATTATGCTGAACAAAGATTGTCATTATCATAGGAATGCATTTGCCACAGTTCTTCTTTTCTGCAATGTTACAAAAGAGAAATCCTATTAGTTTTGTCGATGGAATCCTTGGGATGATTACTTGCTTGTCTGTCTACACAAATGTCTTGTATGGTAGCCTTGCCATGCAGTGTGTGAATAGGTGAACGCTTGTGTTAGTCATAGGGTGATTTGAGGGCAGTCCATTTAAAAAAAAAGAAGCAATCTCTGTTTCCCAAGGTCAAGAACATTTTTCAAACTAAGCTTATTGAACATTTATTTCAACAATGTCAAGTGGAGATGACCGTCTCTGAAACTGATTTTATTTCTACATTCAGTCCGCTCAACCAGCACTTTTTTAGACTGAATATGATTTTGAAATGTTGAAAATCATTTTTGTCGATGAATTAAGTGCAATGTGTGAAAAGTGAACTGCAGAAAGTCATGTTTCGATCCGAAGTCTCACCCTAAAGAGTACAAAGAGAGCATTTTCGAGGAAAGCAGTGACTAACCGTGGAGGCTTGCCGAATGGACAGCATTCAACTCGTCTCTGTATTCAACCATTTGAACATGATGTGCTCAGGAGGAATTCAACACCTGAAAGCAATGCGGCCGCCGAAGCAGGTGGCTGGATTGTGGAAAGAGACGATCTCAGCCTGTTGGCTCAGCCTTTCAGCTTCTGATAACATTTTCTCTGCGGCTGCACCATCTGGGCTTTTGATATCGTTTGACATTGTAGTCTGTTTACAATACTGCCCCAAAGGTCCCTGTACTGCGAGCCAAGGCTACGCTTTATTTTGTAGTCCCAGGGCAGATGGCTGCTGTGTCTCTGCACTGCAGGTCCATTAATCCCAGTGTTGGTGTTACGATTCCCAGTCTGCATATTGAAGTGCTTTTGAGCATGGCGTTGAACCCATACATGCTCTATTTGTTGGGCTGGCAGCACCATGGATGCTACTATCCTAAAAGTTGCTTATAAATGCAGCGTAATAACTTTGTTGTGATTATTTGTTCTATTTGCTTGTGATTCTCTATTCTTTTTGTAATGTAAATCACATTGATTTGGATTTGTGTAGCAAATATGCTGTACAAATCAACTTTCTTCAAACCGCAATCTGCGGTTTGAATTTGGAAAAGGAATCAAAGCTGCACTCATTTCATGTACATAAAGTCAAACGAAAGAATCATCCCCTTAGTTGCTCCATATTTGCTCATCAAAGCGCTTTTGTAATGATTTCAGTTTGTTGTTTTGATTTTATGGATCTTTATTCATTATTATTATTAGCGCGGCTCCCATTTACGTCCTTTCAGCAGTTCAATGCAACTGTACAACCCTACAAAATCAGTCCACCACCAAATGGCAGATTTAAAATGTGACCGACTAGCATATTGGAGCAACTAGCCGCTAAAGGGAGATTTTATTTAAAGGGGACCTATCATGCAAAATGCACTTATTACTGTCCTTTACATAAATATGTGTCCCCGGTGTTTAAGGAGACTCAGAAAGTGTCAGAATACAAAACCCTCTCTGGGTGTACGGGGGTACATCGGAGCTAATCCAGATTTGCGTCCGATATGATGTGATATCGGAAATGTGGACCCACGGCACTATCATAAACATTGCACGACGTGTTTTGGACGTAATATGGTCTTTGTTTACATTAGCAAGCATCACTAACACTCAGAGCTAACCTGTACTGGAGAGAGTATGTTTCAAAAAAGCAGGAAATAAAAAAAAAGAACTCACCTTGTGATAAACTCGCAAGAGAAAAAGCGTTTGAGCTCCATACTGTTTCAGAAATAATCCTTGATGTGGTTTGGAACATGATATGGCATTTAATCACAGCAGCATTTAGCTGTATCTGCTGGTAGAATTCTGAGCAGGCATTAGCTCCGCCTCCTCTTTTATGTTTTTCAAGCTACTGTAAGGACCCATCAGCCATTCTCTAACAGAGCTTAAAATAGAGGGATATGAGGGATGTCTAACATGCATGATCTGTTTTTTAAATATTTGTATATATCTGAGACCCATAATATATGCCTAAAAATAGCATAATAGGAGACCTTTAAGGTGTAGAAACCGAAACAAAACTAAAGTGACAATGAATTTGACATGACTTTAGATTAATGTTAATGTTGCTATGTGTGTGCCGGTCGTTTAAATGCCATGACAACTTTAAAGTATAGTACACACACCAGGCGGAGATATGAATAATTACTCAATAAATACTTAGAATTAAGTTGTGGGGCAGATCAAAGACAAATACCCTTAATCAACTTGGACAGTAACCTGGAATCAATTTTGAAAGAAGCTGGCCGTGCATCACCTCCCATTCAGGTCGATGACTCAATTGTGAAGTGAATCTGGATTTAAATCCACCCTCACCAGAACTCTCACACAGGATGACTCCTCCTTGAAGGGGCATTAGGCAATTTGGGATTTGTATCTGACTCCACCAGCAGTCACTGAAGCGCAGCAGCAAGGGCAGGAGGAAGGCACCACAAATGGTAAAGGACAAAGGTAGAAAAGAGCCATCCATAAATAAAGGGTGGGTATTGATCCAACCGAAAAAGTGAAGATGTTATTTGACCCATTGCGAAATGAATCAGTGCGAGCCAGCAACTAGGGATTTGATTAAAAGAAATCTGTCTGGATAATTGCTGAAATGATTATGGTCAGACAGACTACAAAAAGTACAATTAAATCAAATTAATCAAATCAAATTACTTGTATTGTTGAAATCTAAATAGATTCTTCAAATCTAGAAATAATTTGCATCCTTTCAAAAAGTAGAAGGGTGATGTGCATGTGATAATCAGAAGTGAGTCATCAACAGTTATGAAAGTGAAGGTTTCATTTGTTTGAAGGAGGGTAACATCAGTGTTCAGACGGCTGCTTCACCTTGATGATTGCCATTTAGATGTACTGTGAGTATTTAGTCCATCATCCACAGTAAAAAAAAAGGACTTTAATCCACTTAAATTGTAATAGCACTCTGGATAAGAGGTGACGGTTTTGATGAGATTGTTTTTACAGGATGGAGTTTCTATTTGAAAGGGAACATTTAACTAAGCAATGACGAGGTGTTGGCCATGGTCGTGATTTGACTATACAAAACACCAGTCTGTATGCCACCATTCAAATATGGTAATCTTTGTAATCGGGAGAGACTGCTGAATCTTTCTGGATGCCTTTGTTTATTGAGACGGGAGTTCTTGTTGCAGATTCCCACACATACCCTCTTGGCTAAATATTCAGCAGGCATGTAGGCAACCATCTATCTGCATTCCTGCAATCCTCTGGGGTTTGCAGAAGGAAGAGTTTCACATACATCGCATGAGGACTGTGAAAGAAGACTTTCTAAGAGCAAACCAAAGAGAAGAAAGAAAAATCATAGCATAAAATGTGTTTATTTTGAAAGACATATCGTGTATGTGCCTTGTAAATCAGATTTGGCTTTTTCACTTGAGAGAAACTGAGAAACTGTCCATTCTGCATGCTGTTTTCCCAGGACATTAAGTTTCACTGTCAACAATATTTGGCATTTTTGCTCTTTTCTTTCGACATTTTCTCTACTTATATTTAGTTGTTTTGTACAAAACTGTCCCATTACTTTGGGTTGCTTTGGCTGAGTAGACGTCTGATGTGGTTTTGTTTACTTCAGCGTTCCTCTTATTCATGTGGTTTATATTGGTGCTGCGCAATGAAATAGTCTGGAAAATGTTTTGTATGTATTATATTTAAGGTATAAATCAGATAAAATCAGTTGAATTTACTATGCAGAAATTAAAATAAATACAAGCTACACATACATTTAAGTTCAGAGCAATTGAAATGCATTCCACTCTTAGTAAATTAACTAAAAATATATGTTTTCAATTGAAAATGAATACTATCATTATTTGAAAGAAAATAAAACCAATAGACTGTTCCAAGCAAGTGGCACTGCGCACATAAAAGCTGTCTTACCTAAGACAGTCCTTGCTCTTGGCACATCTAACAATACTACATCATGCGATCTCAGACAATAGCTGCTTGCAACTCTCTGTGTTATCAATGAACAGATGTAATACGGGAGTTTATCCAACATGGCTTTATAAATAAACGTGTACCAATGACTGAGCCTCCGTACAGTAAGTGATGGCAAACCTGCCTTGGTATACAGTGTACAGTGATGTGTAAGTGCTTTACAATTTGTGACAAATCTCAGTGCACTGTGATAGGCAGCATCTAACTTGTTCAGGCAATGGGCAGGTGCATTCATATAGACCAGATCACCATAGTCCAGCACAGGTAAAAAGGTCACAGTGACTAGCCTTTTCCTGGCCTCAAGCGAGAAACAGGACTTGTTTCTGAAAAAGAAACCTAGTCTAACCCTCAGCTTTTTAAGCAGGTTATTGACCTGCAGTTTAAAAGTGAGACAATCATCAAGCCAGATACCTAGGTATTTATAACAGGCAACCACTTTGAGTATTATTCCTTGCGCAGTAACAATATCCAAAACAGGCTCTGGTGTCTTTTTAGCTTTTGAAAAGAGCATTACCTTGGTTTTATCAACATTTAAAAGAAGCTTTAGTTCAGCAAGCTGAGTCTGAATAATATTAAAAACAGCCTGCAGTTTAACAACAGCCTCCTTAATGGAGGGACCTGCCCAATACATCACGGTACATCCGCCGCATAAAAATGTAAAGTAGCTTCATCGACATTTTCACCTAAACTGTTGATATAGAGAATAAAAGTGGACCTAAAACAACCTTGGGGAACACCATTTGTAATGTTCAACCACTCAGAAGACAGCCCATCAAAGTGAACACATTGGGACCTTTCAGAGAGGTAGTTCACAAACCACCCCAATGCATGGCTGGATATGCCAATACTGAGTAGCCTCTGCTTTGCGGACCGTTGATGCGATGATCAACGGTGTCAAAAGCTTTGGAAAGATCAATAAACAGAGCTGCACAACTCTGCTTATTGTCTAAGATACTCGTAATTAGAGATGGGGTCGTTAACTACAGGGGTCCCTCAGGGTTCTGTTCTTGGTCCCCTCCTCTTCTCCTTGTACACAAACTCGCTCGGATCAGTCATTAGCCCGCATGGTTTTTCATACCACTGCTACGCTGACGACACCCAATTAATTCTGTCCTTTCCCCGCTCAGAGACCCAGGTCGTCGCACGCATCTCTGCTTGTTTAGCTGACATCTCTCAGTGGATGTCTGCTCATCACCTCAAGCTCAACCTTGACAAGACTGAACTGCTTTTCCTTCCGGGAAAAGATTGTCCCACTCTTGACCTAACAATCAACATTGGCACCTCTGTTGTTTCCCCGACCCAGACTGCAAGGAATCTGGGTGTGACCCTAGATAACAACCTGTCCTTCACTGCAAACATCGCTGCTGCAGATACACGCTTTACAACATCAGGAGGATGCATCCCCAGCTGACCCAGAAAGCGACGCAGGTTCTGGTCCAGGCTCTCATCATCTCACGCCTAGACTACTGCAACTCCCTCCTGGCTGGTCTACCTGCATGTGCCATCCGACCTCTGCAGCTCATCCAGAATGCAGCTGCTCGCCTGGTCTTCAACCTTCCTAAATTCTCCCACACCACGCCGCTCCTCCGCTCCCTCCACTGGCTTCCGGTAACTGCTAGAATCCACTTCAAGACACTGGTACTTGCGAACCATGCTGCGAATGGATCTGGCCCTTCCTACATCCAGGACATGGTTAAACCGTACACCCCAGCACGTGCACTCCGCTCTGCATCAGCCAAACGGCTCGCTGCACCATCGCTGCGAAGGGGACCCAAGTTCCCATCAGCAAAAACACGTGGGTTTGCTATCCTGGCTCCAAAATGGTGGAATGAGCTCCCCATTGACATCAGGACAGCAGATAGCTTACACACCTTCCGGCGCAGACTGAAAACTCATCTCTTTCGACTCCACTTCGAGCGATAGAACTATTAACAAAGCACTTATATACTAATAAAGGGCTGGCTTATCTAAAGCCAGTTGAGTAGCACTTGAAATGTTTTTGCTCTATGAAACCTGATGTACTTATATGATTCTGTTTTCTTCAAGTTTGTATTTTGTTGGTCGAACGTACTTATTGTAAGTCGCTTTGGATAAAAGCGTCAGCTAAATGCAATGTAATGTAATGTTACTAAAAAAAAGTAATATATTATATATTACTTTAAAAAAAAAAAAAAGTAATATATTACACTACTTCGCTACATCAGGGGTGGGAACCTTTTTCCTCTCAAGGGCCATTTCAATGTTTTCAACATCCTCAGAGGGCTGTACAAATTATTGACCTCTGCTTAAAAATACTAAAATCACAGCCCACTCATTTCACCTTTCTTTCATGCTGTGCAAAGAAAAAGCAACCTCTTAATCCAGATATCTTGCCATGACTCACGCATGCAGGCACGTGCAGTTGTGGCATGACCACCCAAACAGACAGATATGGACACAAGATGTGTGCAAATATATTTAGACTCCTATCCATGTGAACATTATTTAAGTGGGGGGGACCTAACCTCCTCTAGGGGGGTTCTCCCCCCCATGCTCCCCCGGGAAGATTTTTTTTTAAATGTTGAAGTTAAAAGCATCAATCTGGTGCACTTTGAGAGCAACATTAAAGAGCCTGTGACAGCATCCCAACAACTGTTGTGCAATGAAATATTGGGCTACTAGTCATCTCGAACCGTCAGTTTAAAAAAGAAAAAGCGATACCGTTCCGTTAAATATCAATAATTTCGAACATCGCTGGGAAATTCCTTCGACTCATTTTGAAGTTTTGGGGGAAGCCGGAAGTGACGTCAATGCGGGAACGCTTCACTGTGCGGCGAGAGAACCAAACGCGGACAAAGTGTGTTGTCATGCGTAGAAATAGTGAATTACTGAGTTTAGGCACGTTAATAACGTTTTAATGAAGTTGACTACAGTATATTCATATGTGTCAGTGCTTTCATGTGAATTCGGCGACATAAACATAAATGATCGTGGTGAAGATGATGATTACATTAGGATTAAAAATCGGTAGTGAGAGCTACTGAATTTCCTCCCGTAGGATGTGATATAAAAACAAATCGATTATTTTTGTAGTTGTAAACTCAAGTGGATGAAACTACATTTATTAGTGCTTTCATGTCAATGCGGCGAACATATGATACATTAAATGATCGTGAGGATGATGATTACAAATCGTTTGTTTGTGCCGGTCTGCATTTCCTGATGAGAAAACAAGCCGATGCTTTTTGTAGTTGTAGTACACCAACATGGATTAAACGTGTGTTTTTTTTACCACAATGTTGGGGAAATTAATGGATAAAATGCACAGATTATTATTATTATTATTATTCCCACTCCGATCGGGACACTAGGTCCACCGTTTCCCCGCAGCGAGGCTCCCCCCGTTGACAGTTTACGTGGGCTGGGTGCAGTGGCGGACTGGTCATCGGGACGAATCCCGATGGGCCGGTACCGAAGTGGGCCGGTCGGATAAGTCACTGGCACATCCCCCATAGGCGGCGCGTGAGGCTCAGGTTTGGGAAGGCTAAATAACTTTTTTTACCTGACGCTGCCCGCCTCTGGCGTCTATAGAAAAGAGATCAACTCAGTGTGCGGAGTTTAAATCTCTCAAGTCATATTACAGCAGGGATCACCAACTACATTTGTCCAAGGGCCGAAATGTAACCAATAGACACTATCGCGGGCCAGCGATTTTTATATAGCCCAGAATTGTATAAATAGTATTCAGATTACTTTTGGAATACTTTCTTTTTCCATAACAGATGGGTATGTTTTGGTGAACAGGAGACACTTATTTTACTGTTTTCATGGCTTATCAAGAACTCAAACACAACATCTTGGTGTCATTCTGGACAGCTCTCTCATCTGCACCCCACATAAAAAACATCACCCGGACTGCATTCTTTGTACTGTCTTAAAACCTTTCCTTGGAATATGTTATGAATTGTAAGGTGTCCTTGGGTGCTTTGAAAGGTGCCCTTAAATATAATGAATTATCATTATTATTTATTATCTGAAACGATGTAACTTTTAAAACTTTTTCCAGTCACTTGCCCCATGCACTCAGCAGCAGCAGGCCATTCACTTTGATTTCATCCCGTTATGAAATGTCATCATTTCAACAATAAAGAAATGCTACATAAACGTTATCTTGCACATTTTATCTAACCATCTCCGTTTCTAACTTTCAATATATTTTAAAAGAGATCTCTCTCTCATCTGCGTGCGGGGGCGGGGCCTCACAGACACGCTGCATCTCTCTCTCGCTCACAGACACCTGTGCAGTGTGCACACAGTTCTGCTGGTAATGAATATTACATTTTGTGAGGAAACTTTTCCACCAATAATTCCAATAAGTATTCCAAAATGTATTTGTGAGGAAGCACACACACTCCCTCACTAACATGTTGGTCTTAACTATTTGTTTGTTAAGAAAGGTAGTACATGTTTGTTCTGAGTTGCCTTTATTTCAGTTAAAGTTATAAAAACAGTTTACATAGACAAACTAATAAAATGCATCTAAATTCGTTTGTCAGTCTGTAAAACACACAAGCACCAAGTAATCACCATTTCCTTTGTTCAGACCTGGAGGCCATCTTGTCCCAGTGCTCAAAGGGGGAGCACGCCTCCAAAGTACTCCTTATATCTGCCACATAAGTAGGCGGAGTCTTGGACGCGATTGGTCAGGGAAATGTGTGATTTTATGAGTGTCAATTAAGTTAAAAACTATCCGTTTTAAGCAGACCTTGTTGTTGTTTAAGATATCATATTTATAGCGATGCAATAATGAATTTACTTAAGCCTTTAGGGTTTTATTAAAGGTAGACAACAGTGTTTAATTTTGTATTTAAGCCTTCACTCTGCTTTTAGAACCATGACCTGATTGGCCAGGTTGGAGTGGGAAGGCGGGCCGTCTCCTATAAATGTGGTTGGGAAGAGAGGGGAAGGGCATTCGTTTTTGTTCCTTGCTGGTGAATGCAGCACCAGGCATGCAGTTTGTGTTTCTGTGGAATAATGTGGAAGGCTAAGAATAAAACGCCTGTTTATTTTTGCAAGAAAACCCTCTCTCCACGTATCGTTCTTTCACCTGCACCTCACATCATAACAGTATTCACTTCAGTTTACTCATTTTTCAAATGTAACGCCAGCTGAATACAGTTAGCCTACTTGATTTTTGTATTCTGATCACGTAACGCCGTTATGTTTTCCCGTTACAACCCAACCCTGCTTCTTGGCTACTGTCCCGCAGCTCCAGCCTCTCTGTTGGACTCTGTCGCAGCGGGGCTACTGCTGTGGTGCGGAGCGCATTAACCAGACTCTTCGAAGGATCACTTCTTCTTCTTCAGGGGAGGGAACAGGAAGGTTTTGCAGTACGCAGTCTACTGTCCCGCAGCTGCTGCCTCTCTGTTGGACTCCGGTACTGCACCTTACTCACGAGACATTGTAAACAAAGAAATGGGTGGGGGGCGAATGCAGTAACCACTCCGCCAACGCCACAGTCACCCCCGTCGTGCGGGCCGGATGAGAATGTCTGGCCGCCAGTTGGTGGTCACTAGGGTTGGGTACCGAGAACCGGTTCCGGTTCGGAACCGGTTCCAACATTTCGATTCCAACGGTATCATTTAGAAATGTGAATTTCGGTTCCGCTTTTCGATTCCTGAGGAAATGTTTCTCGCCGCTCTCCGTAGCCTACTGCATGACTGCAGCGGGGCGGGAAATGTAGCGTTGTATCTACATTTCCTACAGTGTAACCTGAGACCAGGGCCGGCCTGTCGCACTGGCATTATAAATGTTCGCCTAGGGCGCCAGATCTGTGGAGGCGCTGAGCTGACAGCTCTGGGAGAAAAAATAAATGTTTTGACCGTTGGTGCTCATCCTAATTTTCGGCCTTGATGTAACAACATTCATAATTAATTAAATGTAACACCCTTTTCATCCCGGTTACACTTTTCGTTTGCCCTGTACGATGGGCGCTGCAAGTGATGAAAATGGGGGATGTTGGCTTATCTGGCAACCGCAGGTCACGAGGGTGCACTGGAACCGGCGCTGTTGTTATTAGCATCTGGTGCTAGCTGCTCTTACGGAAGAAGAAGATGTTTCTACAATGATGTGGAGGGAGAGTCCTCTCCAGTCAGACTGAGAGGCTGATAACTTCAGCTCAGTGAGGTAAAGGACTCGCAGTGTTTAGATAGTTCACTTTAGTCTAAGTTATCTCAGTGGGTCTCAAACGTTTTGATCACAATTTATGTAAACACATATTTCCAAGGCACTCTTTTATAATTATTGGGATAAAACAGGTTTGAAATCATTCCAATGTATACTATAGGACAGTAAACCAGACATATCGTTTAAAACTGGAGAGATAAAAAAATATGCATAAATAAAATAGTAAAATAAGATATGAATGAACAACAAAAATAAAATGCATTACATGTAGGCTATTTGTTATTTAATTATTCAAATGTAAACCGATCTTTTTCATATGGGTGTTTGGAGGTGTACCCCCTAGATCTAGTCTCTAGTAATTCTGCGTGTGCACCAGATTGAAGCATTTTACTTCAAAATGTTCAAACATTTCTTCCCGGTATGCCTGAGAAGGCAGATATGCTTGTTTTTCTCAACAAGAACTGTTTTTAAAAGTTGAACTGTTGTAGCTTCAGGGGTTCTCAGGTTAAAGTTACATAGCAGTGAATATAAACAGACTGATTAATGTGAATATTACTTTAAACTAACCTGTGTAAAAGTTTCTCGAATAAATGTAATTTTTTTGGTGGAAGAAGCATGTATCATTTTTTTACCCTGCCCCTCAAAGAATCGGAATCGAGAACCGTTAAGAACCGGAATCGAAAAGTAGAATCGGAATCGTGGAAATTCAAACGATACCCAACCCTAGTGGTCACTGTATTACAGGATAAAGGAAATACAGTTTAAACTGCCGTATGCAGAGAAGACGCCGACGTGTCGCACTTATCATTCATATTACATCATCAATCAGATCATCGATCATATAATATCATAATATATCATATATTTCCTGATCTGAGTCAGCTGAGCCGTATCTGGCCGTGCAACACTTACAGTGTCACATACTCATGGGCGGCGCAAGGATTTTTTTGCTGCAGTAGCTTAGCAGTTGCTATATGACAGCACGGCGTTGCTAGTTAATTTTGAAAAATAAACAGTGGGCCAAGCACGAGCCTGTTCATATTGTAGCGTTCACCGCTATTCAAGATCACTCAAGCCTTCAATGTCGAAAACGTTCTCTTTATTTACAGAACCAATCAATAGTGTAACACTCATGACTTTCACGTAAGACACACCGGAAAACGCACACACATACACACACACCTGGAAGGGGCGGTCTCTCCCTAACTCCCACCAACAACATTGATTAAATAACGCACTTTTCCTCCTCCTCCTCCTCCTCCTCCTCCTCCTCCTCCTCAGTTCTCTTCTCCTCATTCACAATTCCCTGTTAGATCTCACTGTCAGCACGCCTCGAACAATGCGCCATGTCGGAAAATACAACACATTCTTGATTCATTTAAAATGACCATTTGTAACTGAGAGGAGTGACTGCTCATTTCTGCCGAGATGCTCAAAGGGTGAGACGCTGTGTCTGAGAATCACTGACTAGCAGAATTTGTATATTCTGGAGTGAAGCTCTGCAGAGAGCAGGGTGGAGTAAATGAGGGCAGTGGATCATCACGGTGCGGAGAGGAGCAGCGCTAGTTCCACTGCAGCTCGTGGTAGCAGCCAGCTGGTCCTGCTGCTGCGGGTGCAGCGGGTCAGTTGGCGGGGGCACCTGTTCTTCGTGGTCCCAATCCTCCCGGTTTTCATAGTGAACATCGGGATCCTTGTGGATAGCAGGGTTGTCCGCCTGGACCGGCTCCGTTGGAGAACGCGGTCGTTTACGCTGACTTGTGACTGTGAGAAATGTTTCCATTTTCGATCTACTGAGAATTAGCCAAGTAACAGTTCACGCAGTAAATTACAACGACCCGCCCCTGATAGATCCCTCGAAAATGTAACATATTTATACACATTCTCGAGGGCTGCGAGAATGTGTATAAATATGATACATTTTCATATCAAAACAATGGGGTTGCTAAGCCGTTGCTAGGCCAATTGTTGGAGTTGCTATAGCAACTCCTAGATACCCCCTGGCGCCGCCCCTGCACATACTCTATGCAGAAGTATTATTTTAAGCAACACATTATGTTGACGAAACACTCGAGTCAAATGTAATTAAAGTCAGATCCACTCGTGTCTTAGACGTGAACACGCTCTCAGCTGGAAAGAGAAACCCTGGCTTGATTTACCGAGTTGGTAACCAGCGTCGTAGGACCACTTGGCGAGATCTCGTGTGTTAGTTTGTTGTTAGTTTGTTTGTTACTCAAACATATCCAGGGTCTGTTGAACTGGCTTCGTAGTACAGGGCATAGGTGGCTAGCAGCGCTAATGTCAAAGACACAGACATTATACATTATATTTGTATTTTACCAGGATGCAGTGACACAAATATTTACATATTTACATTTACTATCTACAGCACCCGCCGCCCCTGACATCCCCCACTCCCCCCGTTGACAATTTACTAGCGGTACCGAAGTGGGCCGGTCGAGAGTCCCAGGATGATTTTTAGTCCCATTCCACCACTGGCTACATGACCGTATGATCGCCCATATTGACGCACCTCATTCCTAAACTTCTAACAGATCATACAACATAAAACGATGCTTCAGCCTCATATGAGCTCTCAGATACGTTCAAAATTAAACTGTCATCGCTGTCTGAGCTTGCTACTGTGTGCGCCATCGTGCGTTTACATGCAGATGCTGGGATCCTGAACGGTGCAGCTGGAGCGCTGTGCCCGCAATGACGTCACACATCATTTGGCGGGACTTGAAGAATCCCCGAGAAGATCCAGAAAATTGTCAACATTGAAGGGCAGATTAATGGTTATCAAAGTACAAATATCCAAAATCAGTTCAGTAACGGTTTTCAAGGGGACAATATTTACTCAAATTGATGGGTTTGGATGATGGGGGAAACTCGTGTCACAGGCTCTTTAAGAGATCTATGGATACATCTCTCAACATCCATATGAAACAGAACTGTAAGCAGATTTTCTTTTTCTTTATGGATATTTGACAAATCACTCCCCTTTTAAACTGTATTCGTGTTTATTAATAACAACTTTTTTTTACTGTCATATAGTAGGCCTATTTTATACCTAGCTAACCAGATGCTAATAACAACAAAGTTATTGACTGTATGCTCAGTATGACAGATCGCCACTGGGTTTACAACTAAGACACAGCCACGCAAAAACTGCAGCATGTGTACGGCTCCTTATGGGTACTGCAATTTTTGGAAGTGCCGGAGCGGAGCTGCGTTCTGGTGCTCCCCGTCAGAACTACACTCCTGTCAGATGAGACATATACCACGTGATGACACGTTAGGCTTGTGTTGTGTTCAAGGACCCTGACCTTGGCCAGGAAAAACAGGCACTCACTTATTTAATTATTTTGCCGTCTAGATTTCTTTAATTTTTTTTCTTTTTTGCGTGTGTTTATAAATTACCTCGAGGGCCACACCAAATGGTCTCGCGGGCCGTATGCGGCCCGGGGGCCGGAGGTTCCCCACCCCTGCTCTACATAAAATAACTCGTTACTTTACTCGTTACTTTACTGGCAGGGCCGGCCCGCCCCTCCCTACGGGCAGATCACGCAGACTGCGGCGCACCTACAGTGTAAGCGCGCCACAGTTTTGCCTCTGCGAGACTCCACTTGCACCCCCAATTACTATTGCATTAAGGAAGACATAACACAAGTCTTTCTTTTTATATGCTCAAAAATAGGCTACCAGCCTACCACAACAAGCTAACATTCTGTGAAACGTCAAGACACTAATTAATTAACCCAGTTCAAGACGCATTATTCTTTATGAGTGCAGTAACGGTAAGGTATCTAATTACTTATTTATTTAGTATTCCATAACAGAGATGGTCAAACTAAAGTGGTAGAGACATGGCAGAATTCCTACAATGAAGCGGGACATTGAACTGTTCACCCGTGAGAGGGCGATCAACAAAAGAGAGCGAGCGACCCCGTTGAGGGAGTTTACAGATGAAAAGACTCAGCCATGTTTATGCAGCACTGCACGTGGAGATGTGGTCTCGCAAGTTACATAGGCCTACATGTATATAAACCTGCGGCGGAAACCCCTCTTGTCTGTCAGTGAGTGTGATTATTTTATAAAAGTAACAAAGTAACGCGTGTCGGGGCAATGTTAGTAACTGTAGTGTGATTACTGAATTATAAAAGTAACGCGTTACACTACTCCGTTACCGACAAAAGTAATATTACAGTAACGCGCGTTACTTTGTAACACGTTACACCCAACTCTGCTCGTAATATCATTCACCACTTTCATTGTCGCAGTGTTAGCAGATTTAGACTTAAACCTTTTGTCTCCTGCAGCAGAAAGGTGAATAATCTCAGCAGTTCAAGTTTAGCCATTCATCACGGCGTTATTTATTATATGCAGTGGCGTTTTCTCCCGGAGGCCAAGGGAAGCCAGGCTTCCCCTGTTTTTTCGGATTGTAGTTATAATTTAAATAAATAAATAAAAACACTTTGTTTTGTTTCTATAATTCTCCTTTCCTGTGTGTTCCTGCCGGACCGTCTCTCCGTCTCTCCCCCATTCTCATTGAGTATTTTACAAAGAGTGAAACAGCGCCCCTCTAGATGTCATGGTGGAACAGTAGCTTGCATTCACTGTTGCGAGAGGAGGCCAGCAGAATCTAGCTTCCCCTGGTGAAAAAAAATTGAGGGATTAACCAATCAGATGAGGCCCACGTGATGCCCCTGCCAACCTGTGATTGGTCAGGGCCATGCCAGGGGAAGCCAGCCGCCTCTAGCTTCCCTTCAGGGGCGGCTGACGGCTGGCGATTTGATTGGACACTGCCATCCAATCACATCAACATCAATTTTAATACCGTAACTGTCATCACCGCCGTTAGAAATTATCAAGCAAATGAAGCATTGTGGAGGGAGGAGATTTGGCGTACTTAATTAAGCATAACTTCACTAAACTTCCGCTACAGCAGCAACTAAAAATTAAAGCAGATGGCAGGACAACGCCCACACTCGAGCTGTGTACAGGAATAAGGGATCTAATCGGACGTTCAATGAGGACAATTATGTCCGCACGGAGTGGCTAACTGGAAGCGCTAAACATCAGCGTCTATTTTGCTGGCCATGTCTTCTTTTTGACAAGGGTTCGTGCTCCCTGAACAATCCTTGGGCAACTTCAGGATTCATCGACCTTGCCAACCTGTCACGGGCAATTGAGAGGCACGGTAAATCTAAAAATCATATAGATTGTGCTGTGAAATTAAAGCTTTTTGGACGTGTCAGGATTGCTGCACACGCTGTACAACAACAGGTTGTTTCACAAGCCACCAGGAGAGCTGATACAGCTTCTTATTGAGGATGACCTACAGGGCACACTCTCCGAGGTCTCCAAGCTGCTCCAGCTCATGCTCACGATACCAGCCGCCAGCACATCAGCAGAGCGCTCCTTTTCCTGTCTAAAAAGGATCAAAACGTATCTGAGGAACACGTGTGGACAGGACAGACTTGTCAACCTAGCCACAATATCCATTGACTCTGTTGTTGTGGAGGCACACATCTCGAGGCTTGAGGACAGAGAGAGAAAGGGGCGTGACTTCCAACGGTCTTATACCCCAGGTAGTGACATCACAATCATGTGGTACAGCCCTAACCAATGAACACAGTTAGTAGTCGCAGCTACTGACATAAACAATATATGGTACACAGTCATACATGGAGTCATACACTATACATGTCTGTATGTTATATCTCAACACTCCCACTTATGAATTATGTGCTTACTGTTTACCTGTTCATATCTAATCAACAAAACAAAAACATGGTACAAATGATTTAAATGTGGGCTTCTTCCACACATTTTACACACCAAACATGATCCCTTCAAATTTCCTCAGCTTCAGTTTGGATACAGGCTTGGTCATCATATCTGCAACCATTTCGTCTGTAGGACAATAAACCAGTGTCATCTTTCCCTGCCTTATGGTGGACCTAATGAAGTGGTACTTAATATCTTACACCTTTGTCTACACACAAGATTTTTAGCAAGGGCTATTGTCCCCTGATTGTCCTTGTTTACAACTATTTTCTTATACACGTATGTGTCTATCCCTTCCAGTAGCTGCTCCAAGTAAATACACTCCTGTATTGTTAGAGCTAGAGCCATATACTTCACATGTGGAAAGCGCTACTGTAGGCTGTTTCTTGGTTTTCCAAGAGACTAGTGAGCTGTCCTTACTCATGCTCACACAATACCCTGTCATACTGCGTCTATCTGTTTTATCTGCTGCCCAATCAGCGTCACTATAAGCCTGTAGGCCTAAGAGGCTTCTCAATACTCAAATTTCCCCTCCTCGACTCCTCGGTCCTCCGGTAGTGACCCGGAAATGAATTTCAGTGCGCCATTTTGAAGGACGTCTCATTTCTCTAAATGCACACCGAGGATCGAGCATCGAGGAGGCTCTCTGGAGGAGCTATAACCGAGGATACACTGATGGTTCCTCCACGGCTCCTCCGCGGATACATTTCCGGGAACGGTGGAGGCGTGACGCACGGCCGGACTTATCTCAGCCAATGACAGCTCTGCATGCATCCCCTGGATATTATTTTAGAAACTGCTTTCATCGCGTCGTGATATTTCCAGAGATATCTGCTCGCATCTCCTGTGGGCGGGTCTAAGTATCGAGGAGGGGAGTCGAGGAGGGGAAATTTGAGTATTGAGAAGCCTCTCTAGTTTCTCGATGCTCTTTCTGAAACAAAGCTGTTTGTCTGCAGTACCCCTGAGATAACGCAAAACGTGTTTTACTGTAACCCAATGTTCATCTGTCGGTTCAGCAAAAATATTGTGATAACTTGCTTACCACGAAACATAGGTCTGGACGTGTACAGGTAGTCAAATAAATTAGGCTACCAACTGTATTTCTTCACATCCACCATTGTAGGTGCATCTTCAGTGTAATCTGACTTTTGGTCACAAGGTGTGTCCCTTACCCTACACTCCTGCATGTCAAAACGTTCCAGTGTCTTTTCCATGTATCTCTTTTGTGATACTTTCACACAGCCATCAGACTGACTGAAATCCATGCCCAGAAAATGATTTAATCTCCCTAAATCCTTCATTTTAAATGTTGTGGAAAGCATGTTTTTCACTTTCTCTAAAATCTTGGTGTTGCTGGCTGCGATGATAAGATCATCGACCCAGATAGCAATTATTACTTTCCCCTCTTTAGACTCCTTGGAGTACACGCAGTGGTCTGCCGGGTTCTGTGTAAAATTGTCATCTGTTGAGCATTTATGCAACATCGTATTCCAATTTCGCCCTGGCTGCTTCAGGCCGTAAATTGACTTCTCTAGCTTACACACTAGCTTTTCTCCCTCTTTTACATAACCCTCAGGTTGTTCCATGTAAATGTCGTGATCGATGGGAGCATGCAGGTAGGCCGTCTTTACATCCATCTGATGTAAAATCAAATCCTCTTGGGCTGCCTTCTGCATTAATACACGTACACTTGTCAGGTTGGCTGTAGGTGAGAACGTCTCCCCGTAATCTATCCCTGCCCTCCGACTGTATCCTTTCGCTACGAACCTAACTTTGTACTTGTCGTGTCCGTCAACATCTCCCTTAACTGAATAGACCCATTTAACTCCCACTGTTTTCCTGCCCTCAGGCAATTTTGTCAGGGTAAAAATCTGATTGTCTTCTTCTAGAGACTTAATTTCCTCATCCATCGCTTTTCCCCAGTTTTCTGACTTGGTCGATGTCATGGCCTCTTTAAAGGTCAGAGGTACACCGCAAACTGCTCTGTAACAATAATCTATACTAGTGAGTGTTTTATCCTCTTCATCACTATCTTCCTGAGTATAATCTCTCAAGTACTCTGGGGGTTTGCGCTCCCTACTGGGATATCTCCCACTGTCTGAGGCATGTGACGCCACCCTAGGGTGCTGTTCGCCATCATCCTCTGGTGCTGACTGTGGAGCATTGGTTTGTACATCTTTGCTCAGTACACTAGGCTGTGGGGCCTTTACTCCCTCTTCACAGTCTTCCTCCGAATCCTGTTCTAACCACTGTGTCTGAGTCTCGCTATCACAAGTTGTGCTGGTGCTTATTAAAACACCGGTTTCTGGTATGTGCTGCTTCCAGGGTTGGGTTGTAACGGAATACATGTAACGGCGTTACGTACTGTAATCAGAATACAAAAATCAAGTAACTGTATTCAGCTCGCGTTACATTTGAAAAACGAGTAATCTGATTACAGTTACTTTCGTAAACCTGAAGTGAATACATTTTGGATTACTTATTGGAGGAAAGATTTCCTCTCAACATTTAATATTCAAGTAGTTACAGCCGAATCATCACAGCCCACAAAACCACCGCAGATGGACCAAAAAAGCGTTTGAAAAGAAATCGCGGGTCCGCTCGCTCAGTGAAACAATAACAACGAAACATGGAGGAACAAAAGTCTGCGTTTAAATCGCGTGTTTGTGTATATATAGGTGTGTGTGGTTAAAACACATCAGCCTGCGGTCGCTCTTTAGTCTTTAGCCTTACTAATGATTATTTCTGAAGGTATACACAGTGAAGGCGGTGCGAAAGGCGGTGCGAAAGGCGGTGCGAAAGGCGGTGCGAAAGGCACCGCGCGGCTCGCTTGTCTTCTCAGAGGCTGAGTTAAACCTCCCGCTGCCTCCTGGTGCTGCAGAGATTTCATGAAGTAAAGGAGGTTTTCCTTCTAAAAAAACAGCTGTGGGCAGCAAATACTGTGAGTGTCACAGACATGAATTCATAGATCAAGGCAGACTGGTGCACAGAGTCTCCTGTTTTGCCAATCCGGTGCTTAAACTATAGCTCTACACCCCTGGCCGAAATGTCCTTAAAATGAAGTCCGAGTTCAACATTTTAATCCATGTCCTGCCAACACTGGCAGGACAGAAGGCGACACGCCCGTTCTAAGCCGTGTCCCTCACTCCTCACATCCCAAGCTGCATCCCCAACAAGTGTATTATGTTGTTACATCGTTTCAGATGTGATGTTTCAGTTGTGCTCTTGATAAGCCATTACAACAGTCAAAACACGTTCAGTTTCCTTTTGCTTTTTGTTTCTCCTGTTCACCAAAACATACCCATCTGTGATGGAAAAAGAAAGTAATCCAAAAGTAATCTAAAAGTAATCTGATTACGTTACTTTTTTAAGACACGTAACTGTAACTGTATTCGGATTACTTTCAGAGCCATGTAATCAGTAATCAGTAACTGATTACATTTACAAAGTAACCCTCCCAACCCTGGCTGCTTCCTGAATGGCATAGTGCCAAAGGTTTTTAGGCAGATCACTGTCAATAAGCATACATCTGGCCATTTCAAAAAGAGTGCGCCCTTCTCTTTCAGCTGTCCCTTTTTGATGTGGGGAATAAGGACAAGACGTCTCATGTCTGATATTGTTCTTTCTCAATAGTGTCTGAAACTCCTTACTAGTGAACTCAGTCCCATTATCTGATCTAATGCATTTGTTACGTCCCCACTAAGGTCTAGGGGACCTGGAGACAATAACGTCGGCCCTGGTTGCTGATAGGCCAGCTGAGGGTGAGAGGATCCAATCAGCCATCAGACTCAGGTGCACAGGCAGATACCGATCAGCTGCTGATTAGCTGTGCAGAAGACAGGGAGAAGAGAGAAACACAGGAGGGAAAGAAAACCACACATGTACAGCCTGCCTGGCACGTAACACATTTCACCGTCCCATAGGGAGCTACATCTGCCAGATACTTCTCAGTGGCTTGAACTGCATCACTCTTCGCTTTCAGGAAATAAACAAACACTGCCCCTGTACACACATCTGTAAATGAGTGCATATACTTGAAGCCATTTATGGACTCGTTATTAACTGGACCAGCTAGATCAGTGTTCACCAACTCAAGTGGTGTGTTTGCTGTATCGGTCGGATCTCTGTTTCTCGTTTGGGTAAACTTTCCCTCTATGCATACTGTACAATCTTTATCAGGCTTACGCTTTGTACCCTTAATATGCATACCAACAGTTACATCCTTCAGCTTTAACACATCCTCATAATTACAGTGACCCATAATCTCATGCCACGTTTGGATATCATGGCTGACATGACACTTATCTTCAACATCACACTCCGTTTGCAAATAGTACATTTTCTTACATACATAAATGTCAAACTTGGTAACATCAGAGCATCTTTACCTTCGTCGAAGAAAACCTTGCTCCGTTAGCTGTAGCAGACTTCACGGAAAAGAGTTATTGGGGGTACGATGGGATGTATAGTGCGTTCCTCAGTCACTTTACACCGTCGTCCCTCGCTGTCTATCAGACACATCTCTGCTTCTCCTCTGCCGTGTGCCACCCCGAAGGTGCGCCTCCCGTCTGCCAATTCCATGCTGTGTCTCTCCGGCTTGAAGGTGCTGTCAAAAATCTTGAATTTCTTCTTATCGTTGATGATGTGAGACGACGCTCCCGTGTCCACGATCAATCCTTTTCTGTGGGTCTGTAGTTGTTGTCTCTGTAGGCTGGTCTCTTCAGCTCGCACTTTGAGGGTGTAGTCACCTCCTCCCGCAGCTTCTCCGGTACCACCTGGCATGCTCGCGCACCGAACGGCATCACCGCGGTCCTTCTTCGTGCACGCTTTGTCTGTGTGCCCCTTGCTTTTACAAAAGCTACACCAGACTTTCTTTCTGCAGTCATCTTTTCGATGGCCTTTCTCTCCACATCGCCAACATGTGCCGACGTGTTCTACGCCGCCATCGGGGATGAATCGTTTGGCGGGCTTTCTCTTTGTTGCTGCTTGGACCCTCAGCACCCTCTCGCTCCTCTCGTCTGAGGCTGGGGCTGAATCTTCTGAGGCCTCGAAGTTCCTCAACTTCGCCTTGAACTGTCCCAACGTTACTTCACTGTCACTGTGTGTCACCATTAGAGTGAACGGCTTGTATTTTTCGGGCAATCCCTGCATAACCATCGCCATCATTAGTCCCTCACTCGGTGCTTCTCCCGCGCTCCTGAGTGCCGTAATGATCTGCTCAGCTCGGATAATGTACTCTGTTACCGTCTCATTATCAGCTTTCTTCAGTGCAGTCATGGTTATATACAAGGTGACGATCCTGGGTCTGCCTTTTCCAATATAGTGCTCCCTTAATATTCTGAGACTTTCTCGGCCCTTGTCCTCGTGTCTCTGAATATCAGGCCTAAACTGGTATTGTCAAGTAGCGGCGCTAACTCACAATAGGCGTCAGCATTGAGCTTGTCGTCTTGAGCCCTCAGTGCCGCGGTCAGCTCTCCAGCGGGTGCTCGAAGGATGGTCTCCTTCAATCCCACTCCGTTCATGCAACACAGCATCCTCTCTTCCTAGAGCTCATACTCTTCCGCTTTCCCGTCAAACGTGGGCCACTTGCTCTTCCTCGTGGTTCTATTCGCCATGGCTTTTTCGTTTGTAGCTTCAGTAGCTTAGCTTAGGTCCTCGTTAGCTTAGCTTTAGCTTCCCTCGGTTCTCCCGATGCTAAACTAGCTTAACACGTGGCTAACTAGCTACTCCTATGCTAACCGTGCTAACAGGCAATCTTCTCGCCTTGTTATCGCACGTGCGCTTCGAACTGTAGAATAATTCATCGCATCTGGGCCCATAATCTGTTTGCAGATTTAGACTTAAACCTTTTGTCTCCTGCAGCAGAAAGGTGAATAATCTCAGCAGTTCAAGTTTAGCCATTCATCACGGCGTTATTTATTATAGGCACACATCTCAAGAGGCTTGAGGACAGAGAGAGAAGGGGCGTGACTTCCAACGGTCTTATACCCCAGGTAGTGACATCACAATCATGTGGTACAGCCCTAACCAATGAACACAGTTAGTAGTCGCAGCTACTTACATAAACAATATGGTACACAGTAATACATGGAGTCATACACTATACATGTCTGTTTGTTATATCTCAACACATGCTGTGTTTCTTTCTGAAACCTGACTGATGTTTAGACAGGATATCATTTTTACATAAAAACTCCTTTACTTGTTCACTCACTAGGCGTTCGAGCATCTTCGCCAGAACTGATAATTTAGAGATTGGCCTATAGTTATTTAAAATAACTATAACTCGTTACAGGCATATTTAGAGTTTGGGCTATCTGCTGTATGTAGAAGGCACCTTTTTTCTTCTTAATTCTAAACAAGTAGCCTACAGTTAACAGAAATCTCTTGTTTGGGGCCCCTCATGCAGGAACAATATCTCTTTTGTACGAACAGGAAAGAAAAAGCTGATCATCAAACAATTGAATTTTCTTTCTGTGGAGAAGCCATGCAAATCCCTAGATGCCAGAGATAGTAGAATATGTACAAGAATATGTCCCTAACACAAAGCAGGCCTAAAACCAGTACAACAGCTTACCTCACGTATACAGTATAACCAATGATATAATAATCAGTGAGGCCTTACCTTACATGCGGTTGATTGAGACCAAGAGGTGTATCTTAAAAATATTAAAAGTAGTATGTCATTTGCTAAACTCTTTATCTAAACAGGTTAACACAAGTTCTTAACGTCATGATAAAATACTCAGTATTACCCAATAGACAAAACAAAGGCCATGTGGTTATTTAATATAGAGTAGACTGTGTGTTAGTGAATTAACAGGAAACAAGCTATTTAGAGTTTGATTTGTGTTTAGTTTAGGTCCAGAACCCGTTGTCTATTAAGCTCAATTTTTGGTCACAACAAGCAAGACATATTTTTGCTCTTTCGCTAAAGGCTCAAGATGTACAGAGATGTCCTTATCTGTATCTGTTCATCCAACTAAATATCTGTTTCTGTCTGTGTTAGGATGGAATTATGCATTGTTCATACTCTAATCAACATTATGGAAAAAGTTGTATTCTCCAAGCCACTTTTTGAGTTACATTTACATTGACACCTTTATCCAATCCATGTAAGTACAACCTCGAATAGTGCATGAAACTACTGCAAGTTCCTCAAATGTGCTATACTTAAGGTGCTACGTTTAGAGACAATGGGAGACACAGGCACAGATTTTCATCGTCACAACTACACTGTAGCTATGCACGTATGACTAATAAAAGCCTTGAACCTTGATATAAGAATATGCATGATGTATCTAGGCCCTGTGAAATGCCTACATCTTAGAATAGTGCTTCAAACAAACAATATTGGATACTATCTTAACAGAAACACTCCAGTTAAATAAATGTGTGTTCTTTTCAGGTGCAGGAACTTTATATATTTATTTAAATTCTCTACTGGTGTAAGTCATTTTTAATTTTGCTAAAACAATGCCATTGTTGAAACAATGGCATGTGAGGCGTCCCTGTAGAAAACATCTAATCAAGTCAGAGATCCTGATCTGAAACAGTCACTGCTGCTGTCATAGTTTCATTTTTGTGACTTGTTTTGATGAGATAAAATGATATGAATAATGACGTCTATAGACAGCATCTGCAGTTCCAGCGAAAACTAAATCAGGCTCATTATTCACTAATCAAAGGTATAGGAACTGAAACTGACACCGCTCAGAAACGCTCCCTGACAAAAGCCCAGAACATTTTTAAAGACCCCACTCATCCTCACCATGCTCTGTTCTCCCTGCTGCCCTCCGGCAAGAGGTTCCGCAGCATTAAGAGCAAAACAGCCAGATTCTGCAATAACTATTTCCCCCATGCCATCAGACTGCTGAACAGCAAGTAGACCAGTAACATAAAGATTACATTACGCTGTGTAAAGAGCACATGTTTTTTATATAGTATGTCTATTTTATTTATATGTATAGTAAGTCTTTATATTTTAAACGCACACTTTATCTTTAATTTTATCAGCACCACGTCACTATTAATTATTTATATGTACAATTTTAGCAAGTTTTTATATTGTCCTGTTCCGGTAAACCAGTACAACGACATTTTGTTTTAATAGTAGGCTACACTCTGTGTCTTGTTGAAATGACAATAAAGTATGTCTATGTCTACAGGAAATTTAGAGAGGAAATGTTCTGTTTTTTCCACTTCAGGATTAAAGAAAAGCAAACATTGGCTTCTAAACCTGTACACACAATATGCAACACAGGATTGCGTGATCAAAACATTGTTAGAGGGTTTGAGCGGAGGCGGTGGCAGGGGACATTAATCCTGGGATCAGTATGCATAGTATTATTGGCTGTTCACATGGTCAATGTGTCAGATTTGTTGAATATTAATCCATAAATGAGTTCTGTATAAACCGTAATGGGCACAGTGTTGGAGGCCGTCTCTGTTCCTTTCTGTTACCCCCTAATCCCACCAGGAGCGTCTGCGCTGCGGCTGCGGCGTTTTTAGCGATCGCGGCCACTCTAGTCAATGGGTGCTATTCCACCAGACCCGCTGCGCCGCGGCTCGAAGCGTCCCAGAAGCTCCTCGCCGCAAGGAATTTCTAAAATATAGGATGAATCCTATTTTTGACGCGGCGCAGCGCAGGCAGGAAGTGAAGGCTTGTTGTCTGCTTTGCTGGTTGAGGGGGTGCACCCAAAACCGGCTCCTTCTCCTCCCCCCCCACCACCGTCGAGAATACATGCCAGCGTTCTCCTCCGGTTTACAGGCACTGTACATTATATATATATAGAATAATTATGATGATGAATGCATATATTTTTTACCACTAAAATACAGCAACACATCTTTGATTCATGTCGTTTATAACTGGAATATTACAATTATTATTAACTGTGTATGTAGTCTACAACACAACAAAATAGGAAATAACAACAATAAACACGATTTAAACAGACACAAACATAAACCATTTAAATACGTAGCCTACTACTTGTAGAAGTACAAATGTCCAGGAAATATTCCAAAATCAACAACAACTGCGAGGCTGCACACACGACGCTCCGCTTCCACAACGTTTTGAAACGCGCCTGGTGGGTTATGACTAGGGTTGGGTATCGTTTGAATTTCCACGATTCCGATTCCGATTCTACTTTTCGATTCCGGTTCTTAACGGTTCTCGATTCCGATTCTTTGAGGGGCAGGGTAAAAAAATGATACATGCTTCTTCCACCAAAAAACTTACATTTATTCGAGAAACTTTTACACAGGTTAGTTTAAAGTAATATTCACATGAATCAGTCTGTTTATATGCACTGCTATGTAACTTTAACCTGAGAACCACTGAAGCTACAACAGTGCAACAGTCCAACTTTTAAAAACAGTTCTTGTTGAGAAAAACAAGCATATCTGCCTTCTCAGGCATACCGGGAAGAAATGTTTGAACATTTTGAAGTAAAATGCTTCAATCTGGTGCACACGCAGAATTACTAGAGACTAGATCTAGGGGGTACAACTCTAAACACCCATATGAAGAAGATCAGTTTACATTTTAATAATTAAATAACAAATAGCCTACATGTAACGCATTTTATTTGTGTTGTTCATTCATATCTTATTTTACTATTTTATTTATGCATATTTTTTTATCTCCAGTTTAAAACGATATGTCTGGTTTACTGACCTATAGTATACATTGGAATGATTTCAAACCTGTTTTATCCCAATAATTATAAAAGAGTGCCTTGGAAATATGTGTTTACATAAATTGTGATCAAAACGTTTGAGACCCACTGAGATAACTTAGACTAAAGTGAACTATCTAAACCCTCAGAGTCCTTTACCTCACTGAGCTGTAGTTATCAGCCTCTCAGTCTGACTGGAGAGGACTCTCCCTCCACATCATTGTAGAAACATCTTCTTCTTCTGTTAGAGCAGCTAGCACCAGATGCTAATAACAACAGCGCCGGTTCCAGTGCACCCTCTAGTGATGTGTCGGTCGCGAACGAGCCGGCTCTAAGAGCCGGCTCTTTTAAGTGAACGACGGGAGCCGGCTCTCGCCCGCGAACGAGCCATTATTTTTTTTATTTTTTGTTACGGGTGCTCCGCTTATATACAGTGACTGAATGTCACGTGCATGCTGTGCATCACGTGAGGATAGACAAGGAGGGAGGGGCAGCGTGGCGTGCTGCTGCTCAATGCTTTGCTGAACAGAGGGAGAGGAGAACACGTGTCAGTTTGCGTCGCGCTAATAAGATGAGTGAACGTAGGAAAAGAAGCAGCATTTGGCTGCATTTTAACAGTTGTGCAAACACAAAGGCAGAATGCAGAATTTGCAACATTAAGCTCTCATATAGAGCAGGGTCCACAAACAACCTCCACAGGCACTTGAGAACTGTGCATCCAATAGTTCAGTTGGAAGAAAAAAGGCAGCCCAGACTGCCTGCTTCTGCCAGTGCGTCTACTCCACCTGTTATTGCTGCAGCTACAGGATCTACCCCCCATGCATCAGGTACTCAAAAACCAACAGCTACACAGAGCTCAATAAGCCAATTTATATCAAAGGCAATGACCCCAGTTAGACAGAACATAGTGGATGAAGAATTGGCCAAAATGATCGCAAGTGATTTCCAACCATTTTCCATTGTGGAGGACAAGGGATTCCGAAGCTTCATACAGGCTCTCAATCCATGTTCCTCCAAGCAGGAAAACACTCACTCAAAAAATCATTCCGAGGCTGTATGATAGAGAACATGCTTCACTGCAGGCCAGGGTTAAAGAAGCTACTGCAGTTTGCCTTACCACTGATTGCTGGACATCAAGAACCACCACCTCTTTTGTGTCTGTTACATGTCACTTTATAGAACATTATAACACGGTGGCCTGTCTTCTGGACTGTTTTGAGTTTAGCGACAGACACACTTCAGAAAACTTGGCAGGGGAACTGCTAAGAGTGGCAAAAGAGTGGGACATTGAAAATAAAGTGGCTTGCTGTGTTAGTGACAATGCAGCTAACATAACCAAAGCCATTAAACTCTTGAAATGGACCCACCACCCATGTCTCGCGCATACCATCAACCTGATGGTAAGAGATGCCCTGAAGGTCATGAAGCCCACTCTTGACAAAGTGAAGGGGATGGTAGAATTCTTCCATAAGAGCACAAGAGCAACCGAGAAGTTGAAGTCTACTCAGCGCCAAATGGATATGCCTGAGCTGAGGCTCAAGCAAGACTGTGTCACAAGGTGGAATTCTACATTGTACATGCTGAAACGGGTTCTGGAGACAAAGGATGCAATCATCTCTACCCTGGCCCTTATCAATGCACATATGGATGCTCTGGATCAAGAAGAATGGGAGGCACTACAGGAGACCTGCACTGTTTTGGAACCCTTTGAGCAGGTCACCGTGGAAATCAGCTCAGAGAGGTACAGTTGACAGTTGTTATTATATTATTTATTATTATATAATAACATATTAAGGAACATTTTAGATCTGAATGTCAGTAATATTAAACAAGAATAAACTGAGCAAAGTCCATATACTACATAATAAAACAAAGCATAATAATAGTCACTGTTTTCTCTTTTTTCAGCTATGTGACATCCTCCAAAATGCTACTCCTCTGCAGGGGTCTGCAGAAAATCACAGCCTACAACCAGACACAAGTGACCAAGAGGAAAGTGACAGAGTTGGTGACTGCTCTCTCAACGTCGATGGACAGAAAGTTCCACAGAATGGAATACAACACTGTCCTCTCAGAATCTACTATACTCGATCCAAGGTTCAAAAGGCTGGCCTTTAATGATAACTGCGCTGTCGATGAGGCTCTTCAGAGAGTAACAGCAGCAGCAGCAGCTCGTTGCGACCTCAGCAGCCAGCCAGCTCAACCACCAGGAGGCCAAGAGGGAGAAGAGGGAGCAAGGGCACCAGAAGTGGAGCCACAAATGTCTGCTGTTTGGAGGCTCTTTGATGCAAGAGCAACAGAAGACATTGCAAGACGGAATCCCTCAGCAGATGCTATGCTGGAAGTAAGGTCCTATCTGGAGGAGCCTCTTATCCCAAGAACCGCAGACCCGCTGAGCTGGTGGGAGTCCAAGGCTTCAGTGTACCCACGACTTGTGAAGGTCATGGCACGGCGACTGTGCATTGTAGCAACATCAGTCCCCTCAGAAAGGATCTTTTCTAAAACAGGGCAGATAATAACAGAGAGAAGAAACCGGATCAACCCCTCTAAGCTGAGGCACTTGGTCTTCCTCAATGCTAATCTGCCCTGAAAATAAAAAGAAAAGGTTACAGTTTGATAGTTGACGGTGGTAGGTTCATTAGAGACTGTTTGATAGGCTACTACTGTTTTGCACATTACAATACATTTATTTTTATTATGTTTTTTGTATGATAGAGACTGTTATTTGCTGCTGTTTTGAGCATTGCAATATTTATTTTCATTATTTTATTTATTTAAGATTATTTAAATGTTTTAAGATTTTACGTCAGCTGTTGCTGTATTTTGTAGTTTATACTGACATAGAACCCTGCTGTTTTGTTAGGGCTTTTTGTTTAAATAAAAATGTAAAATATACAAAAATAGGGTGGCTGTCCTTTTTTAAATGTCTTTGCTTCAGTTTTTATTGGTGTTATTATCTGCTTTGTGTTGCGTGGTTCAACAAGCAAGTCAGTGCATTCATTGGGTGGTATCAGAGAGTTAAGGGTCTGTAAATGCAATTAAAACAATTGGCCACAGCAAATCATTTATATAAAAATTTAATAATTTTCACTTTTGAATACTTCAGTACAAAGGATGTATTGAATCATGTAAGTGATATATGTGTACACATATAAATAATTAGTCAAAACAGCGCTACATTCGATTTAATTATAAAAGGTATATGTGGTAAACTGAAGAGCCATTTGGGAGCCGAAAGAGCCGGCTCTTCTTGGTGAGCCGAGCCAAATGAGCCGGCTCACTCAAAAGAGCCGGAATTCCCATCACTACACCTCCTTTTCTCCCTCGCTCACGCGCACTTTGGCTGTGAGCTGCGGTTGCCAGATAAGCCAACATCCCCCATTTTCATCACTTGCAGCGCCCATCGTACAGGGCAAATGAAAAGTGTCACCGGGATGAAAAGGGTGTTACATTTACTTAATTATGAATGTTGTTACATCAAGGCCGAAAATTAGGATGAGCACCAACGGTCAAAACATTTGTTTTCCCTCCCAGAGCTGTCAGCGCAGCGCCTCCACAGATCTGGCGCCCTAGGCGAACATTTATAATGCCAGTGCGACGGACCGGCCCTGGTCTCAGGTTACACTGTAGGAAATGTAGATACAACGCTACATTTCCCGCCCCGCTGCAGTCATGCAGTAGGCTACGGAGAGCAGCGAGAAACATTTCCTCAGGAATCGAAAAGCGGAACCGAAATTCACATTTCTAAATGATGCCGTTGGAATCGAAATGTTGGAACCGGTTCCGAACCGGAACCGGTTCTCGGTACCCAACCCTAGTTATGACGCAGGAGGAGGTCGCAGCGCGGCGCAGCGCAGACTCTTCTGGTGGGATCAGGGGGTAAAAGTTGTTTGGTATAGAGTGGTGCAGGAACGAGTCCTAAAACCCGGAAGTGAGTTAGCATTTTACCACTTCCGGTTCCCTCGTCTCAGAGTCAATGGGTTTTTTGAACTAGTTTGGAGAATAGCTCGTAATAAGGTCTGTGATTCACACAAATTTAAGAGACGGATCACGTTTTGTTCTACAACATTAAATACATCAGCAGTGACCCCACTGGTGATTTTTGAAGAGTATACGTGTCTGTTTTTGAATATCGATCTTGCGTGACGTTGAAGTCGTACGACCCTGCTGTAGTTCGTTTATAGCATAACGTTAGCATTTTGCTTCTGGCGAATACATTTATGATTCGAAAATTATAAAAGTAGGGTAGACATGTGGATATTATCCGGCTGAACAAAACATGCATTTATCGAACAGGTTTGTTTTCAGCAGATCTTATTTTTTACAATATTAAAAAATCCTATGGAGAAATCGCATTCCTTTTTAGTAGAGGGAACCCTTGCGCACCTTACTTCCGGGTCGGCCTACATAAAAATACGTCATTACTGCACCACTCTATGGCGCATGAATCCAAAAAGGCTTGACTTGTTTCAGGTACAAAGTTATCAGGATCTTTTGGCGATTTCACACATCCGTCGGACCAATACTACATGTGCACTTCATTTCCTAAAGCCCCGCCTCCCGGTCGCTAAATCACGTCTCAGCTGAGTCAAATTAATCAAATAACTCTGGATATAGCTATTAGCGTATTCTACATTGCACTAAAAGGTCATTTTTTCAATGACAATTTCAATGTAAGTCAGGGGAAAACAAGCCTTTGTGGCATCACGTGACCCACATGGAAGTTGTCATTCCACCGTTTGGCCACTTCAAACGTTGTAGTCAGATATATCCTGGTTCAGCCATGTTTTCATTAAGCACATTCATTTACCCTCCAGATATTAAAACCAAGTGAACCTAAAAAGAGACCGTTACAGACAAAATACAAATATATATATATAAAAAATATGTATACAGATACAGTTGCAAGAAAAACCCTTTGGAATTACCTGGATTTCTGCATAAATTGGTCATAAAATGTCTTCTGATCTTCATCTAAGTCACAACAATAGACAAACACAGTCTGCTTAAACTAATACCACACAAACAATTATATGTTTTCATGTTTTTATTGAACACACCATGTAAACATTCACAGTGCATGGTGTGAACCCCTAGGCCAGGGGCACCAACCTTTTTTAGGGTGAGGGCTACTTTAAAAGAATAAAACAAGTCGGGGGCTACTTTTACTCCTCTTTTTTTAGTTTTTTGCAGTGTATATATTTAGCACATTTTAACATTATATGCTGACCTTTAACCTTTGTGTGCTGTTTGGGTCTGTGGGACCTGTTTGCAGTGTTTACTAAAAGAACATGTATTCAATTTAATTAATTTAACCTGCTTTATTTGGGGGTGGACCTCACCTCCTCTAGGGGGGTCCGGGGGCAAGCATGGAAGATTTTTTTTTTTAATGTTGAAGTGAAATGCATCAATCTGGAGCACTTTGAGCACAACATGAATTTATGGATACAGCTCTCAACACTCATATGAAAGGGAGCTGTATACTTTTCAATAATCCAAACATCTTTAGCATATGATCACAACCAATAACAAATCTTTAAACTTGTTTATTCTTATCTTATGTTACCTAGTTAGCATTCTTTCTTTTTATTTATGCATATTTGACTAATCACTCCCATTTTAAACAGTTTTTTGTTTTTTTTACTGTCCTATAGTACACATTGGAATGAGTTCTTACTTTATTAAATTGATAAAGATGATGTGCTCTCTAGCTCGCTCTCTGTCTCGCTCGCTCACAGAGGCTGTGTGCTCCTCCGTGCGATGACGGCTTGCGTTAAAAAACAATAATAAACATATTTGTAAAGTGGGGGGGCTCAAACGGGATTTCGAAAAATGCGAGGGACATGTCCCCCCTGTCCCCAGTGGAAATTACGCCATGCGTGTGTGTGCGTCAAGTGCAATAAATATATAAGCAAGTTGCAATACACACAGAGTAAAACTCTGCCCCTCATGTGTTGTATAGGCTGGCACGACTAGGCTGTTCAATGGGGCTGATGTGTTGTGTAGATTCTGCCAGAAGGAATATCAGCGGGGAGGTGCCACATTGTCCAGCAAATCAAGCAAGAACGTGATTGGTCGATATTCATTGTGGGGGTGGGGGGGAGGGGTGTTAGATAGATATAGAGTTGTAGTAAGTAGATAGAGTTCACTATGATGTAGGTTTCGTTTATGCATAGGGTAGATTCTTTTAATTACATTTCCTTTTTTGTTTTGTGTATTTTATACATTTTGGATTTGCTTGGCGAGCTATTTTTATAACATGCGGGCGACTAAGTGCCCATGGGCACCGTGTTGGCTACCCCTGCCCTAGGCTAAAGACTTCTTCAAGAGCTAATTGGAGTCAGGAGTCAGCCAACCTGGAGTCCAATCAATGAGAAGAGATTGGAAGTGTTGGTTAAAGCTGCCCTGCCCTATAAAAAATACACACCAGTTTTGAATTTGCTATTCTTAAGAAGCATTGCCAGATGTGAACCATGCCTCGCACAAAAGAGCTCTCAGAAGACCTACCATTAAGAATGGTTGACTTGCATAAAGCTGGAAAGGGTTACAAAAGTATCTCTGAAAGCCTTGATGTTCATCAGTCCACGGTAAGACAAGTTGTCTATAAATGGAGAAAGTTCAGCACTGTTGCTACTCTCCCTAGGAGTGGCCGTCCTGTAAAGATGACTGCAAGAGCACAGCGCAGAATGCTCAATAGCCGCGTTCACACCGCAGGACTTTCCCTGGTACTTTAGATCTTTAGTTCCGTTAGTACCAATAATGTCGCGTTCACACCGCCGGGACTACTCAGTGCCGGGAACTCTTTTGGAACTCTTTTGGTACTTTTTAGTCCCTGCTAGAGAGGTGGTACGAACCTGGTGACAAAAGAGTGCCAATTTCTATTCTATTTCTATTGGCTGGGCGAATTGCAAACCACGCCCCGTTAGACTCTGAATTTGTTTTGTTAGGCAGCCATTTTTTTCCTCGCTACAAAACCACATCCACACCTGAGCGAGTGGTTTTTTTGTACTTTAAAGCAGTTATGACCACACGTACTACAACACCGGAGCGGTGGAATGATGAGGAAGTGTCGGCGCTTCTGGCAATTTACTCCAAGGACGGGATGCAGCAGCTTCTACAGAAAGCAGTTCCCAACTCCAAATGTTTTGAGCGATGTTCGCTACTTGAGCTGGGAATCGTGCACAGTGCACACGGATGCCGGGTAAAAATAAAGAAACTCAGGCAGGACTATAAAAAAATTAAAGACCACAATAATAAGAGTGGTAACGATTTTCTATTGTTATTATATATATATATTGCCACTGTTTTTTTAATACTGACACCTAACTTGCACTAAGGCGTGTCTGCTGCTATATATATTGCGACTGTTACATTGTTTTGAAACTACTTACACTTTATTTTACATTTCACACTGTTATTTAACTTCAATTTACATACATACGACACACCTGGAACAGCATGATGCCGTTATTGTTATGTCTTGACTGTGCAATAAAACAAACAAACTGGCGAAGCTTTATTTATTGTGTCCCACCCCAAATTTGCAGAATAGAAGAATGTGAGAGCAGACAGGTGTCGGTGGTTGAATTGATCAGAAACACAAGTTTTACACACATAAACACAAGTAATTTATCATGTCATTTGTTTTAGATAAATAAGGGAAAAACACCAAACAAGGGTTGATGTCCTTTTCCAAAATCAGCCTGAGGGGGTAATATATAATAAATACATAAAGATAAAGTCCATTGTTATAATGGGGTATTTTATTTGTAAATTACCCTTATGAACTCCATCATGTCTGAGGTCGGAAAGTAAACAAACGCCTCATACAGCGGATGGGCTTTATACCCCCTCCCCCCCGTGTAGTTCTTCTTCTCTCGTTTTTTTGTTGTACTCGCCATGAAGTGGTTTTGTGGCCTGCCAGTAAACCCAGAGAAGAAGAAGACGAAGTGACGTCAGCGTAATCGTGCCTCAGGGAAAGTACTGCGGTGTGAATGCGATTGGCACTAGCCCCCTGGCGGATTTAGTGCCGTGGTACTTTAGTGGTACTTTAGTGCCGGCACTAAAGTACCGCAAGTCCTGCGGTGTGAAAGTGGCTAATGAGGTGAAGAAGAATCCTAGAGTGTCAGCTAGAGACTTAAAGAAATCTCTGGCACATGCTAAAATCTCTGTTGACGAATCTACGATACGTAAAACACTGAACAAGAATGGAATTCATGGGAAGACACCACGGAGGAAGCCACTGCTGTCCAGAAAAAACATTGCTGCACGTTTGAAGTTTGCAAAAGAGCACCTGGATGTTCCACAGCACTACTGGCAACATATTCTGTGGACAGATGAAACCAAAGTTGAGTTGTTTGGAAGGAACACACAACGCTATGTGTGGAGAATCCAAAGGGTTCACATACTTTTTCTTGCAACTGTATGTACACTGAACACAAATATAAACGCAACACTTTTTGCTCCCATTTTTCATGAGATGAACTCAAAGATCTAAAACATTTTCTATATACACAAAATAACCTTTGAGGAACTCCTGAACCCGACAACTCCGCCCTCTATGTTAGAGGCAGAGCTGGAGTATGATGGGGGATCAACACCAATCTCCCGGGGGGAGGTCACTGAGGTCGTCAAACAACTCCACAGTGGCAAAGCCCCGGGGGTGGATGAGATCCGCCCGGAAATGCTGAAGGCTCTGGGTGTTGAGGGACTGTCATGGTTGACAGGTCTCATCAACGTTGCGTGGAAGTCGGAAACAGTACCGAAGGAGTGGCAGACCGGGGTGGTGGTTCCCCTTTTCAAAAAGGGGGATCAGAGGGTGTGTGCCAATTACAGAGGCATCACACTACTCAGCCTCCCCGGGAAAGTTTACTCCAAGGTACTCGAAAGGAGGGTCAGGCCGATTGTCGAACCTCAGATTGAGGAGGAACAATGCGGATTCCGTCCTGGTCGTAGAACGACGGATCATCTTTTTACTCTCGCAAGGATCCTGGAGGGGGCCTGGGAGTACGCTTATCCGGTCTACATGTGTTTTGTAGACTTGGAGAAGGCGTATGACCGAGTTCCCAGGGAGTTACTGTGGGAGGTGCTGCGGGAGTATGGGGTGAGGGGGTCTCTACTCAGGGCCATCCAATCTCTGTACTCCCAAAGCGAGAGCTGTGTCCGGGTCCTCGGCAGTAAGTCGGACCCATTTCCGGTGAGGGTTGGCCTCCGCCAGGGCTGCGCTTTGTCACCAATCCTGTTTGTAATATACATGGATCGGATTTCGAGGCGTAGTCGTGGGGGAGGGGGTCTGCAGTTCGGTGGACTAAGGATTGCACCACTGCTTTTTGCAGATGATGTGGTTCTAATGGCTTCATCGGTCTGCGACCTTCAGCACTCACTGGATCGGTTCGCAACCGAGTGTGAAGCGGCTGGGATGAGGATCAGCACCTCCAAATCTGAGGCCATGGTTCTCAGCAGGAAACCGATGGACTGTCCACTCCAAGTAGGGAATGCGTCCTTACCCCAAGTGAAGGAGTTCAAGTATCTCGGGGTCTTGTTCTCGAGTGAGGGAACAATGGAGCGTGAGATGGGCCGGAGAATCGGAGCAGCGGGAGCGGTACTGCAGTCGCTTTACCGCACCGTTGTGACGAAAAGGGAGCTGAGCCAGAAGGCAAAGCTCTCTGTCTACTGGGCCATTTTCGTTCCTACCCTCACCTATGGTCATGAAGGATGGGTCATGACCGAATGAACGAGATCGCGGATACAAGCGGCCGAGATGGGTTTCCTCCGCCGGGTGGCTGGTGTCTCCCTTAGGGATAAGGTGAGAAGTTCGGTCATCAGGGAGGGACTCGGAGTTGAGCCGCTCCTCCTTCGCGTCGAAAGGAGCCAGTTGAGGTGGTTCGGGCACCTAGTTAGGATGCCACCTGGGCGCCTTCCTAGGGAGGTGTTCCAGGCACATCCAGCTGGGAAGAGACCAAGGGGTAGACCTAGGACCAGGTGGAGGGATTATATCTCTTCGCTGGCCTGGGAGTGCCTTGGGATCCCCCAGTCAGAGCTGGTTGATATCGCCAGGGAAAAGAAAGTTTGGGGCTCTCTGCTGGAACTGCCGGAACTGCTACCCCCACAACCCGACCACGGATAAGCGGGAGAAGATGGATGGATGGATGAATAAAATAACCATTTCTCTCAAATATTGTTCACAAATCTGAAAAAATCTGTGATAGTGAGCACTTCTCCTTTGCCGAGATAATCCATCCCACCTCACAGGTGTGGCATATCAAGATGCTGATTAGACAGCATTATTATTGCACAGGTGTGCCTTAGGCTGGCCACAATAAAAGGCCGCTCTGAAATGTTCAGTTTTATCACACAGCACAATGCCACAGATGACGCAAGTTTTGAGGGAGCGTGCAATTGGAATTGGTATGCTGAGGTATATCCGATTCCATAGATTTGTCTCCCATCACCCAAAACCCCTGACTATTCTCTAAACTCAGTATTTACATTCTTTAATTCAAAGAAAATCAGTAATCTACACAGTAAACTACACGTCCTTTTGTATAAGCTGTGCACCTTTATGGTGTAAATATCTACCAATTGGATCAAATATAAAAGTCAGCCGAATTACTATTGATACTGCAAGGAGACGTATTGTGCAAAGAAAAATTGAAGATGTTGTTTAATTGCTGATATATTTATGATCCACGTCACATATTCAGTTTCGGCGGCATTTCTTCCAGTTTGTCCAAAGGTCTTCTCATCAGGGCTCTATAAATAGAGAACTACGGCATATGCGTAATATTTAATGCAGCCGAACCGTGTATTACAATGCCGTTATGTGATGACTTCTAAAGAGAAAAATGCTGTTGTTTTATGTTTTTATGTTTCATGTGGAACCTACTTGAGCAGGTCTCCCTTGAAAAAGAGATCAATGATCTCAAGGGATACACCTGGATAAATAAAGGCTTGAAATTAAATTAAATGAAGCACACTCGGAATAAAGTATTTATTTATTTGTTTTATATTTTCGGATTTCACATCGCATAAACACCATATCCAAACGTGCATTGCGGCTAAAACATCCGATCACCGTGCTTCAACGATAGCTGAGGAACCTCTGAAAAAAACCTCTGAAAAAATAAATGTGTCTCTCAGAATCGAAAGGGAAAAATCTATGGGAAAAACACAAAAGCAGTGTACACAATTCAAACCAATTAATGTTGTGTAATTAACAATGTTAAACTGATGTATTTTAGTGGATGAGTACGGCAGATATCACTGTGAAATCATTTGACAGTGAGGGGAATACGGTTTTATTATGAAAACTTTGAGACCGGAAATACTCTTTTCACCCGGTGAGGGTTGACGCTAACTTTACATAGGGGGAAATACATACACGTTCTCCTGGCGAGACCTCAAATCATCTTCATAATATCTATCAAACTATAGATCCTACACATCCACTGGACGTGGATTCTAAAAGTATATACACTTCTCGCTAGAAATCTAATCAAAAAGCATTTTAATGGCCAAACTATTCTACAATTTAGGATTTTCCAGAGAGGGTTATTTGTAGATATACGACCCTCCGGAGCGTTTGCAATTGCCGCAAATTGTTGTTTCTTACATGACCACTAGAGGTGCTAAACTTTAAAACGTGACTATAGGTCGTAATAAGCTGCTGAACAATCTACCTATTTGGTCGTATGAGTTGGAGGACTTGTTAGTTATACAATTGTACTGTACTCTGGAGACAGAGAACACTATTACAAAGGACTTGTGAAAAGGCCTGTTTATGAAAGGTCCAAGTGTTTGTTTTTTTTAAGGTAAAAAAGAAACAGCAAAATGGGATGTGCAGTACTAGTAGAGAGAACCAAATATGTGAAGCACTTTGAATTAAAAATAGTTAATTTATGATTTGCTACATATAAGGAATACAACTAAATCCTCTGTTGCACCATATTGAATTATATCAATTATTTTGCATTGTGTTGAATCGCATCGTATCGCCCCAAATCGCTTAATGTTTAATCAAATCGTATCGAACTGTATTGCAACAGTGGTGTATCGTATCGTATTACATCGCCCGGTGCTTCAAATGTATCGTTAATGTATCGTATCATTGACAACGTATCGAGATGCACATCGCATCGGCCTCAGTGATGGAGATGCATCCCTAATATATACACAATCAACAGACACGTGTGTACATATGCACACATTAAAGACATAAATAAAAGCACAACAATCAATACAAAATAATTTACTTCAAAACTCCCCTTCCTTTTGGGGACAGAGTGCAAGGCCCCATTCAAATAAATCATTCAATTATATGGGGAAGACTTGGCTTAGGGTTATGTTAAAGGTTGGGTAGGTAAGAATGGAGAAACCAGCTCGAGTGAGCTTGAAAGTACGCAGCCGAAAAAAATCTGCCCCTTCCTTACAGAGCCCCTCCTCCAACACATACGAACGCGCACATGACCAATGAGGGCACGAGATAAGTTTGTGCATGAGATGGAAGGCTGACAGGCAGGTAGGCCATCCAGTTATTTTAGCCGGGCCGGCTCAGATGATTGGTCATGCTATTTACAGCGCCACAGATTTTTTTTTAAAATGTATTCATTGTGAAGCATTTAATATATTCATTGCTATCGAGATGTTAAGAGCATTCCATGGAATGTAACAAAAAGTGTTTCTGAAGTGAATTACCTACCCTACCTTTAAGGCAAGAAGCCGTTATGATTTGTTAGTCATGTAATGTCCTTCAACGTATTTGAAACTAAACTGTGTGTGTGTACGTTTCTTTTCAAGCTGTATCCAAAATCAGGTTAATTTCCATTTACAAGACAACATGAGTCAGAAATTCGCCACAGCAGTAGAGAGCTGGCGATACCTTGGAGAGCATCTTCTCCCTTTAGCGTTATTGAGGACGGATGATCATTATGTGATCAAAATGGATTGTCAGTGGGAAGCAGCTCCCAGCGTTTCTCAAAGTGTGGGGTACGCCGCACGCGCAGAGATGTGATAGGTGATTTTATTTTTTAAAAAAAATTGTTTTGGACCTCAGGCCGGAATCGAACCTGGGTCCTCGCGGGCTGTAATAGTCCTTTAGGCTATATAGTTGACCGCAGGTCATGGAGAATAATGAGGTATCCGTAGCCCTTTGTATGATGCATCTTTATTGCTTGACAGGTCTACAGCCGTGACACACATCGATCACTCCTAGATGCGGGCTTGCATACACTCCTATCACTCCGCCGCCGCACCCCATCACTAACGTCCTGATGGTATATGTGCGCGGCACTATATACTACATCCTCCTTTCTTACAATGAAAGTTGCATATAACATTTGCTGTAGTAAACATTCTATAACGGTCTCAATATTAACATTGTTCACTTGTTAACATGCGAATATATATGAAATTATATTTTGTATGAACATTAACATGTCAACTTAGAATCAGTGTATATCACTCCAACATCCTCATATAAACAACACACCTTACTTTATCTCTTTTTTTTTTTTTTTTTTTTTGGCAAATAGAGTAAGGATTTTAACATATAAACTCTGTCTTAGCACAACCTTTAGCCTAAGCTAATTAGGAAATCTTTGTATCTCTCAGGTGGTCGAATAAGTCGGCCACATCTGGTTCTTCTTGTGCTCTGCGGTGATGACATTTCACATTCAACAGTCTCTGACGTGTCTGCATCTGGCATGCATAGTTGATTGTCTTCAGGTAAGTCAGGTTCTGGGTCCATTTGGGCGTCGTGTGGTGTTTTCCTCAGATGTCTCCTGTTGCGCCTGTAGTGCTGACCTGAAGATGTGACAACATCATAGGAACGTGGCTCACCTCTCTGTGCAGTAACCAAAGCTGGACGCCAACCCTGTTCAGTTTCCATGTGAACAGTACTTCCTGGTTGCAGCTCAGGAAGCGGCCTCGTTCCTCTGTCATAATACTGCTGCTGCCTCCTCTGTAGATTCTCGAGAGTCGAGTGAACATCCTTAGGCACAGCAGGCTGAAGCATCACGGTGGAGCTCGGTAAGGTGCTCCTTAGCACTCTCCCCATGAGCATTTGTGCGGGTGAGTATTGCATGCCTGTTACAGGTGTGTTTCTCAGGATGAGCAGGGCAAGATGAGGGTCTGTGTTCGTTAGTTGTGCTTTTTTAAGAACATGTTTAACAGTTTGTACAGTCCTTTCAGCCAGACCATTGGACTGTGCATAGCCTGGGCTGGAATGAGTGAGTTTTATGCCCCATGATTCTGCAAAGTTCCTCATTTCTTGACTCGCGAATGGGACATGGTCACACACTATCTCTTTTGGTATTCCTATCCTGGAGAAGACTGATTTCATTTTCTTAATGACAGTATGTGATGTCTTGTCATTAATGTTAAGCACCTCAGGATATTTCGACAGGTAGTCGACCATCAATAGGAATGATTGTCCTTTTATTTCAAAGATGTCAGCCCCTATTTTGAGCCAAGGAAGCTCAGGAATGTCGTGTGAGATCAGAGGCTCCCTCTGGTTTCTGGGCTGGAACTGCTGACATGTCCCACAATTCTCGACCATTTGTTCTATCTCTCTTGACATACCTGGCCAGTACCAGTGCCTTCTGGCAAGTGCTTTTGTCCGCTGCATTCCTTGATGAGCCACATGTAATGTTTGCAGCATGTCACTTCTCATCGAGCTCGGGAGGATTATCGTGTCACCTGCAAACATTATCTCATCTATTATTGACAGAGTATGTCTGATAGGCCAGTATTGAACCAGTTTAGTGTGTACTTGTTTTCTGTGTCGTGGCCAGCCCTGTCTGTGTGTTTCCTGCTGTAGTATTTCATCATTAGCTGTTCCACTTTTGAGCTTTTGCAGCATCTCAGTGCTCAAAGCATCTGTTGGCTCCAGAGCATAGACAACTTTCTCATCTGTGATGTCATCAACTGTTGAGTGTTCATCATGTGTGACAGCTCGTGAGAGTGTGTCTGCAATCAGTAGGTCTTTACCTGGTGTGTAGATGACATTCAAGTCATATCGCTGCAGCTGGAGGAGCATCCGTTGGAGTCTGGAAGGAGCTGCTCCAAGCGGCTTTCTCAGAATGCTTTCCAGAGGTTTGTGGTCTGACTGCACATCCACTTTCAATCCATACACGTACTGATGGAACCTCTTAACAGAGAAGACAATTGCTAACAGTTCCTTTTCTATTTGAGCATAGTTCTTTTCTGTTTGTGTTAGTGCTCTTGATGCATAGGCAATTGGGTGGCCCTCGTGCATTAGACATGCTCCCAAACCATCTTTGGATGCATCTGCCTGTATGATGAGCTGTTTCTTTGGGTCATAGTAACTGAGTACAGGAGCTGTAATGAGAGCATCTTTCAGTTGTTTGACTGCTTCATCGTGTTCGTGCTGCCACAGCCACACACTGTCTTTTCTCAACAACTGTCTCAGTGGTGCTGATATGGTGGCCTCACCTGGGATGTACTGAGCTAGGTATTTCACCATGCCCAGCAATCGCTGCAGTCCTGTTTTGTCAGTTGGTGTTGGCATGCCTGTGATAGCCTTGATCTTAGCGTTGTCTGCTTTAACGCCCTCTGAAGTGACAGTATGGCCCATGTAGTTGACACTGCTCACCTTGTACTGTATCTTGTCTTTGTTAAACTTTACATTAGCCTCCTTTGCTCTGGCTATCACTTTCTGTAATATCTCATCGTGTTCTTTCTCTGACGATGCAGCAATTATCATGTCATCTGCAATGATGTGGATCCCTTGGATATCTCCAAATGTCTCACAGTTGCGTTGCTGGAAAACCTCACTTGCTGACTTGATCCCAAATGGAAGACATTTAAAGCGGTATCTCCCCCATGGTGTGTTAAATGTGCACAGTAGGGAGGACTCTTTATCTAGCTTTATTTGCCAATATCCATCTTTTTCATCCAGCACTGTGAAAAGTTTCTTACCAGCTAGTTTGCACAGAACTTCATCGGTCGTTGGAATGGAGTAGTGCTGCCTGAGAATAGCTTTGTTTAAGTCACTGGGATCCAAGCAAACCCGTAACTTTTTTCTGTCTTTCTTTTCTGTGATCACCAGGCTATTAACCCATGGTGTAGGCTCAGTTACCTGTACAATAACATCAGCTTGTAACAAGTCATCGAGAGTGTCTCTCAGTCTGTCCATTACTGCCAGTGGTATTTTCCTACAGCCATGTATGACAGGCGTGGCCTTGGGGTCAGTGTGGATGTGATATTCTCCAGCAAACTCACCTAAACCCTGAAAGACAGTTGGGTGCTGAGCTATGAGCTCCTCTTTTGTTGTGGGATGTTTCACTTCTATCGAGTCAATGTCCACTCTTTTCACCAGGCGCAGTTCTTCACATGCCTCGTTTCCTAATATGGGAATTGATGAGTGCCTGGAAACATAAAATGTCAGACTTGCCTGTGTTTTGGGAGTGGAGCATTTGAGTGTTACCACCCCTTCCGGCTTCAATCTCCTCCCTCCATACACCACCAGCACTGTCTTTGTAGGCTGCAGTTTGAGGTGTGTTCTTCTTTCACGTCTGGCTTTTCGGGTCATCGCTGTGAATACTTTCAGTGGCAGGACGTTGGCCTCTGCTCCTGTGTCCAACTTAAACTTCACACACATGCAGTCAACATTTACATTAGAATGCCACGACTTGTCAGCTTTAGACTTTAGCTGATCGATGTTCACTGTCCCAACATATAGGGTGTCTATTTCCGGAGAAACATCATGTACTGTCTTGTGATGTTGGGCTTTAGCTGACCTACACATTGTTGCATAGTGATTCTGTTTTCCACAATTACGGCAGGATACTCCGTATGCTGGACACTGTCTTGGCTGGTGTGATTTACCACATTGTGTGCATGTTTCATGCCTTTGTCCCATGTCTTGTGTACGTTGTACAGGCAGTGTGCGTGTCTTTTGTCCTTGTCGACTGTTCTTGTGCACTGCAAGTACAGACATCTCCTGGGCTGCTGCATTCATAGCTAGCATTTGAACTTTGGCCGTCTCAGCAGCTCGACAGGTGTCTATGGCCCTTTCTAATGTGAGATTAGGTTCTCTTAAAAGTCTCTCTTTCAGTCTCTGGTCATTCATACTAAACACAATCTTGTCTCTGATCATGTCATTTTCTGTGGTATGAAATTCACAATCCTTGCTCTTTTGCTTGAGCTCTGTCACATATTTCTCAATCGTGGTGTTACCTGACATAGGATGTGCCCAAAACTGATGTCTCTCAAACACTGTGTTCTTCTTAGGCAGACAATAGGCTCTGAATGCTGCTAGAATATCCTTAACAGTCTGTTCATCTTCTTCTTCACCTTCATCTTCACCATGTGCGATGTCTAGCGTGTTGTAAACTTCAAGAGCCTCCTCTCCTAGTGCATGCAGCAGTATGGCCACTTTAATCTTCCTGTCCTTACCGTCTGCACCACTCGCGGTCATGTAGATTTGGAAGCGTTGTTCCCATCGTCGCCAGTTTTCTCCCAAGTTGCCACTGAGTACCAGTGGAGATGGTAATTCGAATCGATCCATCTCTCTTTTTTCTTTCTTCCAAAAAAAATTGCGACTCCCGCTCTCTGGGGACCGCACCTGTTAGCTTTAGGCTAACAAAACTTTCATCTGTTTAGCTCCGGCAAAGTGACGAACTGGACCGACTTCTGACACCATGTAATAGTCCTTTAGGCTACATAGTTGACCGCAGGTCATGGAGAATAATGAGGTATCCGTAGCCCTTTGTATGATGCATCTTTATTGCTTGACAGGTCTACAGCCGTGACACACATCGATCACTCCTAGATGCGGGCTTGCATACACTCCTATCACTCCGCCGCCGCACCCCATCACTAACGTCCTGATGGTATATGTGCGCGGCACTATATACTACAGGCGGTAGTGGATTATTACAGCCGGAGACTCGTAACGGCGGTGGACTTTCACAGCAGCGCTGCACCGGACCTGCCGGAGCCGCCAGAGCCTCGCAATGTGTTTGCGGCGGCGGATGCGGTACCGGCGCAGCGGCGCTGTGAAAGTCCACGGCCCACCTATCGCCAGAGCCAGCGGCCCACCAACGGCAGCGGCCCAACGGGAAAAGTCCCGAATCTCCTGATGGCCAATCCGAGCCTGCTCACACACACTCAACTGAAACCAAAGTCATTTGCAGACATATGTAAAAATCTCTCATACACACATGTGAAACGCTCTCACACACAGACACAACAGCGTTGTAGTCGGGAAGAAAAGCAATGTGGAGCGGCACCTCACCGCTTCATAATAGAGGAGTTTAACCGTGACACTTTTCGAAATCCCGTTTGTGTCCCCCCGCTTTACAAATAGGCCTATGTTTATTATTATCTTTTAACGCAAGCCATCATCGCCACGGAGGAGCACACATCCTCTGTGAGCGAGCAAGAGACAGAGACAGAGACAGAGAGAGAGAGAGAGAGAGAGAGAGAGAGAGAGAGAGCGAAAAGAGAGAGAGAAACACACCTTTATCTATTTAATATAGCCTAGTTGTACAAAATAAAGTAAGAAATCATTCCAATGTGTACTATAGGACAGTAAACAGTTTAAAACCGGAGTGATTAGTAAAATATGCATAAATAAAAAGAAACAATGCTAACTAGGTAACATAAGATAAGAATACACAAGTTTAAATGATTTGTTATTGGTTGTGATCATATATTCTAAAGATGTTTGGATTATTGAAAAGTATACAGCTCCCTTTCATAGAGTGTTGAGAGCTGTATCCATAAATTCATTTTGTGCTCAAAGTGCACCAGATTGATGCATTTAACTTCAACATTTAAAACAAAATCATACATTTTCTTTTCACTGAAAACGGGTCCCACAGACCCAAACAAAGGTTAAAGGTAAGCATATAATAATGTTAAAATGTGCTAAATATATACACTGCAAAAACACTGAAAAAGAGGAGTAAAAGTAGCTCACAACTTGTTTTATTTTTTAAAAGTATAGCTCTCATCCTAAAAAAGGTTGGAGACCCATGTTATAGAATGATACATTTGACCATTTTAAGCTTGGCCTACCATTTTATTGGAGCGGCGAGGAACAGGTGGGATTTAAAAAGGCCCACCTGTTCAAAGTGGGGAATGACAGAAAAAGTTTGAGAACCACTGGATTAGTCTGACACTCTTGTGTAACAGCTGTCTCATGAAAAATGCTCTTGATGTTGAATCAAAGGTAATAATGAATGTAAGCATGCAAATCAAAAGGCATTTAATTTTGTTCGGGCAATTTCTCAAACAACAATTCTTGAGCCTCAATCTTAAGAGCTTAAGAGGGATAAAGTTAAACAAAAACGCTCCACAGCTCTTCATCAGACAAATCAGGGCGAATTAACCCAAAGTCTTTGTAGCTTCTGAACATGCAGTGTTGTTCATACAGTGAAATTATCCACTGGGTTTTGTTGGACAGACTAATTGGCGACAATACATATAGATAATCTTTTTTTTTATTCTCTAGCTTTCCTTGAAAAAAAAGAAAATAGGACCTAAATCTAAGAAGATAAGGAAGATTTAAACACGCACTTTGGTTAAAACACTTTAGTTAGATGAGACAATTGATAGGGATTTATACTTTTGGATAGATATGGGCTAATTGCATTCTTGCATCTAGTATATTATATATATATATTTTTAAACTTATTACGATTTTATTCTAAAAGTATTCTGACTTTTTCTAAAAAAGATTAAAGAAAGAACCTGTTCTTTCAGAACTTTACATATTTGTACTTGTATCATTTTACGATCACTTCGAATATCAATGGCCCTTTATGCAGCAGTTCTGCCCATAGCTACATAGAAACCACAGTAAGGTCAGCCATTGACTCATGAACTAACGTTTGAAGGTGATGCATTTTTGCTGTCGCCATCACAAGCGATCACACTGTGTGGTAGAGACCTATGAATCCAAGGTATGTCTTACTTTACTCTTAATGGCACCATATTTTACAAAATGGGCCTCAAAAAGTAAACTTAAAACTTATTTGATTGAGAATATGTTTACTGGAGTAATAAATCAACTGAATAGTAGGGTTATTTTCTCATAGTCTTCTATATACTATGACTGACTTAATGTGTGTAACCAGTGGAGTCTCCCTCTTGTGGCAATTTTTCAAATGGCACTTCCCCATTGGCTGCCTTTGGAATTTCCTGGTCTTAGGTCATGTTTTCTTTGTTTCATGTCATTCAATCATGTTGAGAGCCTCGCCATTCTTGTTTCAGACCACTTCGCTTCTTGCCTTTCTGTGTTTTCCATGATTGGTTTCACCTTGTTCTCCATATCCTCGCCTTCTCAACACAATTTAGTGTTTTTTTTCAGTCTGAGCAACACATCCTCACTCACCAGGTCGGCCTATGTTGACGTTATGTCAAGTCCCCTGTGTCGGCTTTTTCCAACGCAAGGGGGGGGGGGCCTTAGCGTCCGTTTTCAGCTTTCCGGGATGTCTATATCATAGATATATATAAACACTAGATGACTCACCCGCGCTGCTGGCCAATGGAGACCGACGTTGCCACTTGGCCGCCATCTTGCTACAGGGAGTTCTCTCATTCATAACATTATGGTTTACTATTTAAATAACCATAGCTTGCTCAATCTTCAACCAATCTTCAAACGGTTTAGTTTTTTATAAACATCAAAGATGTAGATATGATACTGCATACTTATAATCATGGACTTTCATATGAAAATAACATTAATCAGATAAAGCAATAGCTATACACACACACACACACACACACACACACACACACACACACACACACACACACACACACACACACACACACACACACACACACACACACACACACACAAGGTATTTATATTAAATATTTGCCGGTGTATATATTTCCATTTATTTAATTATATTGTTAATATTTAAAATAAATTATAAAATTAAAATACATTTATATTTTATATATAAAAATCGGTCTCATGTTACCACTCTGTAAGCCAAGTTTTGTTAATTTAGCAATGCCTTAGCTTTAAGAACAGGGACACAACTAATGACAATAGCATATGTTGGTATATTATTTAGATATTCATACCTTTATCAGAAGAACCAAACCAACATAAAATGTGCTCACAGACAGGCCAGTTCTGTCTAATTTATCACAATTATTTTTGACATGAGATCTTCATATCATCCTAGTTTTGTATTTAGGTTCTAGATTTGTAAACAAATCCAGAACCTTTGAAATATGTTATTGAAAAAAGACCAAGAATAATATAAACTGTACCATGTGTCCTTTTGTGTCCTTCTGTAGTCCATTTGTGGTTTGTCTTGTCTCACCCCGGCTGATATATCACAAAATCCACTGTTTAAATTGTTCCCTATATTGCCCCTATGCAATATAGGGAACACTTTAAACATAAACTATCCTATGTGTCCTTGGGTGTTATGAAAGGCGGCCCCCCAAAATAAATGTATTATTATTATTAAGAAGAACAACTTGGTGTGGTGTGGAGGGGATGTAGGAAGCAGGAGCAGGTGGGGAGAGATGGGACTTCAAGGTTATTTGTTTTAAATGTGTCTTGGAGATAAGGACCAGCTGCACACAATAAAATACAGTATAACACAAAACCAATAAGACACACGGTGACACATGGCACACCAACAATCAATCATCGTCCAGCCTCAGCTTTGGTATTCTTTCACAACCATGTTATGGGTTTATTAGACTGAGAAAACATAAACATATGTGGGGAACATAGTGCTGCGTCTCATGGAACATGAAGATTTAATAAATACATAGTAGGTGGCGATATATGCTCCTAGTGGTAGCGATTCGCCATTAATATATAAATATCAAAATATACGAATATATAAATAATAGTAATATGGAAATTAATATCCTTCTTCTAATATCCCTTCTTGTGCACAGCGTCAGTGTTGATCCTCCAGTTCAGCCCATTGTCTAAGTGCACTCCCAGGTATTTGTAGTCCTCCACAACAGCCACATCCTCTCCCAGAATGCACAGGGAGACGTCCTCACCCTCCTGAAATCAATGACCATCTCTCTGGTCTTGGCCACATTCAGAAAACTCACAACATTAGGCTGAGGTTCATCTTCCGCTCTTCTTGAAGTGGTTGTGCTTCTTGTTGCTTCCGGCTAAAATAAACATTAAAGACATGTTGAGTGTTTAAAATGTGCTGTAATACACAACACATTATTTATTCCTAAACTTGCAGAAAGAAAAACTAAAGTGTGACATTTAATCACATATTTATATATCAATCTTATACACCTTGAATTGTTGTTGGCCAATGATACACATACCCTTTGAAGATGAGCTGGGAAGTTGAATATTGTTGGCACAACACCATCTTTAAGCCGGACAGTCTGCCCTGTCCGGTCAAATTCCTCACTCCTGAAGTGCTCACTGCAGAGCAGTGTCCTGTCACAGGAAACAAAACCGTCCCTTCTTAGTTCCCACTGCCTCCTCCTCTCTTTGGTTTTGGGAAACCTTAAAAACATGAGAAAGGTAGCCAGATATATAAATTATTGTCAACATGTAACTCCCCTCTTTCCTTTAACATTAAGGGTAGGACAAAAATACGGACCGAAATTATAATATTCTTGGTATGTATGCATGTATGTATAGCCTACTTTAAGAATAAGACAACCACACTAAGAGTAATAAAAAAGGTGTCCAATAGAAACATTAAATAATTGTGTAAAGAAATGGTAACAACATATTCTAAAGAGGCTGGGTCAACAACAATCTTGCAATACTATTATCTCACATAGCCCCACTGATCCTGTGTAGCAGGACTTGTAATGTACATACATCCACTAAGTAATTAACGATTATCCTAATTTTAGTCATAATATTGTCATATCTTACATGTGAAAGGTGATCCCACGGGTTCTTGTTTCCAGACTGCGGTGATTAGAGCATCCGTAGGCTGCACAAAAGTCCGGCATAGTCAGGTACTTCTGTAAACACAAAGCCAGCAAATTCCTGTATCATAATGCAAGATGTTTTTAACAACCTGATCTCACCAGAATGCGTGACTCCACCACGACTCCTTAACACCACAATGCGTGGTGGACTCACAAACTTTGTTACATTTGCGTGTCTGCACCACGCAAACAAGCCCAATGTAAAGTGAATGAGGCTCCTTTGTCGTGGTGCACACATGCATTTCTACAACGTCCTTCAGGGAGCTTTTATTCTATAAAACGTTTTTAAAATATACTTTATAGCTTGTAGTAACTCGCGGGAGGCTTCTTTTATTTTATTTGTATTCATAATAATTTTTATTTTTCGTCAGAATGTATTATGGTGCATTATTTACGATTTTTTGTTCTCAAAAAACAGTGCATTGTGGGTAATATAACTGTGATTTTTATTAAATTAGTTAGTTTTTAAGGAAGGCCAGAGCTTCAGCTGTGTCCAATAGATTGTTCCCTTTAGTTAACGTTTTTTAAAAGAACATTATATTCCAATTTGATCATGTCCCCTTTATTGTATTACGGAGAGCAATGTGAGCATCCATTCCCATTGGATAACGGAGGATTTTACACCCGGAAGTAAGTATTCCCCTTACTGTCGATTAATTTTACAGTGCTATCTGCACTACTCATCGACTCAAAAACACCAGATTATCCTTGTTGATTACACAACATTGATTGGTTTAAATTGTGTGCAATGCTTTTGTATTTTTCCCCTTCGATTCGGAGAAACAAATATGTGTTCAGTTTAGGATGGCCGAAGACACTACACTACCCAGAATCCTCAGCTATCGTTTGGGACTCCACCATGTGCTTTGCTTGACAAACCCCGTGATTTGTCCTCAACCTCTGTGATTGGATGTTGGAGTGGCAGTGCGAGAAGTGTACCTGAGCGACAAACAGCATTTTGAAATGGAATGAAACCCATCGACGCCACACTATTCAAAACAGGAATCGAACGTGTTCTACCCCCCCCCCCCCCTTAGGTCACAGGCTCCTCCAACAGTGCAACACAATAAAACAGATACACAGAAAAAATAGTGCAAGTCAATACAAAAAGAAAATTAGTAAAATAGTAAAAAGTGAAATAGTGCAATAAGAGTCTATACAAGGGATTGGAATATGATATATTAAACAAATCATTTCTAAGTAGCAGCCAGATTAATGAATGCTATGGATGTTATTTCAAAGTTCAGGTGTTTAATAGTTTTATGGCCTGTGGGATGTCCAGCTGCAGGTGGAGAGGATGGGTGGGGTTATCTGTCTGTCCAGCTGCAGGTGGAGAGGATGGGTGGGTTATCCATCATGGACAACAGCCTGTTCAGTGTCCTCCTCTCCACCACAGCTTCAAAGGGGTCCAGCTTGATGCCGATGACAGACCCAGCTTTCCTGATCACTTTATTGATCCTGCTGGTGTCACCGGCTCTGATGCTGCCCCCCCCCCCCCCAGCAGACCGCAGCAAAGAAGAGTGCACTGGCCACAACAGACTAGAAGATCTCCAGCATCTTGCTGCACACGTGGAAGGATCTCAGCTTCCTCAGAAAATAGAGTCTGTTCATCCCCTTCTTGTACACAGCGTCAGTATGAGGGCTTTCTTTAAGGTTAACCTGGTATTTTTACTCCACTACATTTATTTTAGTTACTTTACAGATTCTGATTAATGATGTGAAATATAAACAACCCTTAAAGCAGACTTTAGTTACACCTGAGTAAAATTCAGGGAAGGTGATTGTCAAGTCAGGAGAGATATTTGATTGGAGGACTGGCTTATCTAAAGCCAGTTGAGTAGCACTTGAAATGATTTTGCTCTATGAAGCCTGATGTACTTTATGATTCTGTTTTCTTCAAGGTTGTATTTTGTTGGTCGAACGCACTTATTGTAAGTCGCTTTGGATAAAAGCGTCAGCTAAATGCAATGTAATGTAATGTAATGATTGTTGGTGCTTGAGAAGACTAAATATTTATCTGCCGATCCCTATAAAGTATATACATTACTCGTTATTCTCTACAAATTAATTAGTTAATTAAAAACTGTATATAATTGCTATTTTGGACATCCCTTTTCAAGATTTCAATATTACTCTAAACGTTTAATAACGTGCTTTAACCAGTAGGTGGTTTGGGTTAAAAAGCTGTCAAGTTTACAGTGTTAACAAAATAAAATATACTGCTGTTTCTGGTTTAGTTTACGACGGATATATTTAGTTATTGTTTTGATATTTGTAACACAAAAGCGATGGAAAAACCCCACAGCAACACAGAAAAGATAGTCTTAACATGAGTAGTTAATAAAAAACAATAATATCAAACAAATTATTACTACTAACTTTATTGTGAAATTAAAACAGAACGGTAAAAGTATAGTTTCCGGTCTATTTTGAGGCCAGATCTCTGTAGATAAAGAAAGAACTACGACAGATGTGTACTATTTACAATGCATTCATGTGATGACTTTCAAAGAGTAAAGCAAGCACTGCTGAATAAAGTATGATTTATCTTTAACGAAACGTTTTTTTTCATATGGAATGCAGTTGGAGGTCAACCAATCACAGAGCTTGAGGCAACGCGGAACAATAGCTGAGGATTCTGGGTAGTGTAGTGTCTTCGGCCATCCTAAACTGAACAAATCTTTGTTTCTCCGAATCGAAGGGGAAAATTACAAAAGTATTGTACACAACTTAAACCAATCAATGTTGTGTAATCAACAAGGATAATCTGGTGTTTTTTAGTTGATGAGTCGTGCAGATATCACTGTGACATCAATCGACAGTAAGGATAATACTTACTTCCGGGGTAAAATTCTCCGTTATCCAATGGGAATGGATGCTCACATTGCTCTCCGTAATACAATAAAGGGGACATGATCAAATTGGAATATAATGTTCTTTTAAAAAACGTTAACTAAAGGGAACAATCTATTGGACACAGCTGAAGCTCTGGCCTTCCTTAAAAACTAACTAATTTAATAAAAGTCACAGTTGTATTACCCACAATGCACTGTTTTTTTAGAACAAAAAATCGTAACTAATGCAACATAATACATTCTGACGAAAAATAAAAATTATTATGAATACAAATAAAATAAAAGAAGCCTCCCGCGAGTTACTACAAGCTATAAAGTATATTTTAAAAACGTTTTATAGAATAAAAGCTCCCTGAAGGACGTTGTAGAAATGCGTGTGTGCACCACGACAAAGGAGCCTCATTCACTTTACATTGGGCTTGTTTGCATGGTGCCGACACGCAAATGTAACAAAGTTCGTGAGTCCACCACGCATTGTGGTGTTAAGGAGTCGTGGAGGAGTCACGCATTCTGGTGAGATCAGGTTGGTTTTTAACAAGCCAAACCACTTGGAAGAAATCATGTGTAACTTAAGTTGTGTTGAAAAGAAAGAGCAGTTCTGCCTCTCCCACTAGTGTAAAGTTGCTGGGTCAACTTTGTAATACTAGGTCTCACTGACAGCCTCTTGTTATTAACCAGCTAATAAATACAACCACTATACCCAAAGAAAAGCTGCAATTTCAACATGTCCAAGCATCCTGTATCATAGCCATGCTAATCATGTTTATAATAAACCAAACCGTTTGTAAATCAGTCAAGATTTCAGTGAGTTAAGAGTATTTTTGTGCAGATCACTCACCTTACAACAGCTACCATAACGCGAATCAAAGTAACTGTTAACTGTAGCAAGATGGCGGCCGGTCAGCTACGCTGGAAAATCTCCCATGAGCCATCTAGTGTTTATATTAGGGCTGTCAAACGATTACAATTTTTAATCAGATTAATCACAGTTTAAAAATTAATTAATCATGATTAATCACCATTCGAACTATGTCCAAAATATGCCATTTATTTATGTATATTGTTGTGGGAATGGAAAGATAAATGAAAGAAGGCGGATAGATCCATTTAACATACAGTATGTATGTTTATTATAACATTTTTCTGCATGTCAAAATGAAAGACAACCCACACACCTATCAATCATCAAACCGTGGGGTCTTAATTCATTACGTGTTGATTTCTAACAACGGGGGAGTACTTCAGGAAAGTCGACAGGGGGGGGGGGGGGGGCGGCGGCTAGTGGAGTACTTCGTGACCACAGAGTGTGAACGTTGTGATCAGCTGTTTTAGCGCAGTTCTCCAGTGAAGGGGGGAGTCTCCCTCCGCAGCCGGTTGGCGTAGTTTTGGCACAGTTCCGTTGTACAGACCGACGTTAACAGCAGCCTGTCTGTGCACACGGAGACCGACTCTGTCGTCCGGTGATCTAACCGCCTTCTGGAAAAGCTTCACAAGTACGTCGGTACGCAAATGCGCTTTGTGACACAAGTGACGGTACGCATTTCAGATTACGCACATAACCTGCGTACCAGTTATGTGCACCCCTGTACCAGAGCCATATTATTACTATGATATGGCTCTGCCCTGTACTACAGCTAAAGTATTCTCCGTCGGGACTTCCTGCAACAACACCACGCCGTTATCAAAGATGTTCTATTGAGAAGACGATCACTACGTGACAAAAGTTTTCAAAACCGTGGCTACTGAAATCAATCTTACTAACTGCTGTCTGTGCAATTTACTCTGCGCGAGTTGGCAGACTTTATTTTGCTTACTTTAACATCATTTTTCATGGTGGGGCTAAGCCATTTCTTGGTATGGGTGTAGCCTACCCCAGCCATACCCTGGCGCTGCCACTGGTGGCACGTATGGGGCGGGCCATTCTGCACATGCGTTAAATGCGTTAAATATTTTAACGCAATTAATTCAAAAAATTAATTACCGCCGTTAACGCGATAATTTTGACAGCACTAGTTTATATATATCTATGGTCCATATGCTTCTTTGGACGCTCATGGAAGCACGGCATTCGTTTGTGTCGACTGCCCTTAAAGGCAATGTG